>NW_012143856.1:10267248-10268828 GCF_000956105.1 Propithecus coquereli | reverse complement strand
GGAGGGGCCAGGTCTGTTGTCTCACTGCCACACATTTAGTGCCCGGAACATTTGTTGAACAAACACATGAATGACTGAACTTAAACAGCCAAGCTAATACACAGGATTTATACATCCATTAAATGTTGGATCACATGACCTCTGACATCCCAGTCAACGTGAAACTTAATTCTAGGAAATGCTTTTCTAAAAGATAAATCATGGTCCTGTGTTCTGAAGCAAAAACCATGAAATAGACCCATTTACACTTCATGATCTGCTAGGATATGACACTTTCCAAGGTCTCTAAATAGCTATTCTTCACATGACAAAAAACAGACCTGGGAATCTTCCTTCCCCTAGCCCAGCGCTGCTCACAGCCAGACGTGTCCCCCTCTGTGGAGCCCTTGGTGAGGAATGGCTGCGCAGGGCCGGCCAGCTGGCCAGCCCACCCGGCGGTGGCCATTGAGCCCAGCAGAAACCCGAGAGATCTGCCAAAAGAATTCTGCGGCCTCCCTCTTGCCTTGTCCCTGTTGCCCTGGTAACTGGAGGCCGGGCTGAGTCAGCATTTTTGTTTGACAGACTGCATTCTCCAGTCCCCCAATCCCCAACTAAGAACAGGATGGGGGTAAAAACAGTGCTGAATATGCTTATGAATAATAAGGGTTTCTCAACAAGGTAGCCCCCAGAAAAGGGGCAAGGGGGAGCAGGCTTCTCCACTGAAGAGTTTTCCAGGCCCTGGGGTTAACAGGAAGTCCTCCAGCTTAATCTTCCAGGCAGAAGGCCTCAAAGCTTTATATCCAAATGAATAATAGCACGAAAAGAAATACTCTCTTTAGATAAAGCCAAAGGTCTGTTTTCATGTCAAGGAATTGTTCTTAAAGATGGGTAAAGAGGCACTGAGAAGCCTGTTTCTCAATGTCTTTCCTGTGACTAAAATTTTCCATTTCTTTTGGGAAAGCTGCACTCATGCCTTTTAGAGTCCTGAGCACACACTGCATTGAATTTTTAAGTTGTAACAACTTAAAATATTCTGTAGTCATTGATGGCATGTATGGCCCATGGTATTTGAAATGTGTGTGCAGCCTGTTGTAGTAAGGATTCCAGGCATTGAGGGTGGGTACGTACAAAGTCATAGTACAACTTTCCATGGCTGATACAGAATAAATAAATGACTTCCCAGTATATTAAGAAAGAAGTAACAAAACAGTATTAAAATATGCTACCAATTTTGTTTTTAAAGACAAAGTAGACACACAGATTCATACGAAAAGACTGGAAAGAAATCATCAACATCTTTATAGCCACACTCTCTAAGTATGTGGGTGATCATAATTTTCTTTTTTGTTGAGTATTTTACACATTTTGTACCCTGAAAGTGTGTTTTATCTTTTTTGCGTGGTAATTAATATTTTTATTATTAGTTTTACAAACACGTGATGTAGTAAAATTCACTCTTTGTGGTGTAAGGTTCTGAGATTTGACAAATGCATAGAGTTGTGTCACAGCCACCACAACCAAGATACAGAACTGTGTCATCAGCTCCCCAAATTCCCTAGTGTTGCCCCTTTGGAGTCAACCCCTCCTCCACCCCCAACCCT
>NW_012143856.1:10263657-10267038 GCF_000956105.1 Propithecus coquereli | reverse complement strand
ATGAACCTGAAGCTGCCTCACAGCCCTTAGGAAATTTAGTAAAAATAAAACTCTATCATGGACAACGGAGAATGTCTTTCACAAAAATTCACTCACTATGTTATCCATGGTAGATGCCCGTTTAAAGTAGGAGGAGATTCGCTTTCCTAACAAGGCTGTGTACTTCAGACCTCGCTGGGAGCCCCGTGTGCTCCAAGGCACCCCTCCACTCAGAGTACCTGCTGCATTCTGAGATAATTCATCAATTGTCAGATACAAATAGCTCAACTCTGTTGCTACAGCAGCCAGTACTAAACTGCAGGGACCACATTTAAGGAAATTCTCCTACTTTAGAAGATTCCTAACCAGTGGAGATACCAAGCCTTACTGGCTCTTTTGATCCTAATTCTGCAGCTGTTCAACAGCTTGTTGGCCTGAGGGATCACTGAAAAGAAACAAAGGAGTATCTTATGCTCACTGTCACAGAACTCTGCTCTGGGGTGTCTGGTCTCAGCTCGAGTAAAAAAAGTCAAAGAGTGTACCCCCTAGGCTCCCATGAAGTAGGGGATGGTTTTAATTTATCCTCTGGCCACCAATTTGGATTAGATTTATCAATAATTATTTTGCCTCCTCTGCTAAAATATAAGTTATCTGAGGGCAGTCATGTCCCACTTATCTGTCTATTATTTTCTATTACATAAATGTTGATCGAATGAATGAATGAGGAGATAAAGATAGAAAGGAAAGAAGGGAAAAAATATGAGCTTCCATCCTGAAATAATAAAGGTTCACTTTTGTTTTTTATTCAGGTTTCCTTCGGCCCCTTTTTTTTATTTTCTTGGCTTGTTGGCGTTGCCATTGGGTTACCGGTTGCCCCTTTGGCTTCTTGATTTTTTTTTCGGTTTTTGCACCAGGGCCCGGTTTTTTTTTTCCTTGTTGCATTTTCTTCATTTTTTTTTTTTGAGGAATAATAGCATAGCAGAAGGAAGAGGAAGAGAAATAAAAATGAACACTTATATAGCATATAATTTATTGGGACCTTTTTATACGTCATAACATTCAAGAATGATAAAAATATACAGAGCAGTGATAATTTCTCAATAATTAAGGGCTAAATTCATCTACTTACTACATTTTGCCAACCTTCTTTCCTACTATAGAGAGAGAGCATGGCGTGGGGCCTTGTTCCTAGACACTCTCCCCTGGGAGAACTTCGGGTAGGTCTAGGCCTGCCCACAGGGCACGAGCCTTAAGAAGACAAGCTGTACAGCTGACCTCCTGCTAGCCAGAGGAGAGCCAGGGTAATTACAACCTGCCCATTGAGCGAGGGCATTTGATAACTATCCGGGACATGGGAGTGGGACAGACTGAACAAAGGGAAGACTACAGATAGTCTTTAAATGTCACCAGGACCACCATTTCCCCCATCCCTACAAATTCCTTCCAGAGGCAAGAGGGCAACTAAACAGGTGAGCCAAGGTTCACTTTTACTTTCAGTTCATTTCCCTGTCCCTGCCCTGGCTTGGGTACAAATAGTGAAGCAGAAAACCACCAAGAGAAAGAGGTCAAAAAACTCATCAAGATGATACACATAATCCACACCTGAATAATCAGGCATCCTGGCAATGCCCCAGAAGACTATTATAGAACACTTCAATGCCATTTATTATATGGTCTTAAATAATATCCTTGACATTGGGGAGCATGCTGCTTCTGGATGGGGAAAAAATCTGTCATGATTAAAAGGTCTATTTAGACCTTTTTTCCTATTCTCCACAACAAAAATAGAAAGACATTAGAACCATCCATTCCATCATCCCATCTCTTCCTCCTAACCATACACACACACACACACACACACACACACACACACACACACACACACGCAGTCAAGGCTGAACTATGCGAGCCTCTGTGAACAAACTGGGACAGCCCTTTCTCCCCGCTGTTCTATACGGTGCAATTGCTCACTATGATGCAGCAAAATGCTCCAAGTTCCACAGCCTCTAAGGATCAGCATTTAAGGAACTTGGTTGGCATTTCTGTAATATGAACCATCAATACTACATTCTGGTTCAAAGGCACCTACAGCTGGAATAAAGGAAACAATTTGGGGCACTCTTCCCCACCCCTTTTCAGAAATACCTTCTGTGGGACAAAAGGAGGATGGGCAAGAGAAAGAGAAACACAGGCAGAGACAGAGAAACAAGTCATTCTTTGCAGAACAGTCACAGCTTTGTGTAAAAAAAAAACTCATTAAAGCTTATTTAAATATAAAACTGAGAGAACATAAGAATGCTAGTTTAATACTGTTTCATTTATTCTATAAAGTAGAAAAATCATTCTAAATAGAATTATTATTCAAAGACAGAAAACAATAATATAATTATTTCCTGCCAAGAAATATGATACTACATTTCTAAAAACAGTATAAACAACTGTTAGTCTCAAATAACCATGAAAGTCCAAACATAAAACCTCAGGGTAAAATGTGCAACTGTAGTTACCTTACAAAGCTGTATTCCTCAAATTTGGAGGAAAGTTCAGCTGAACAGCAAAGCACAATTTATATTCATTTCCCTATTTTCAAACACTATATCTAAGAAGTTATTTTAATTCACCATGTATTTTAAACCTTACACAGTATAGATATCTTGTATCTTAGAATTCATTTGATAAGCAATACATTATTCATTTGTGGAAGTCAATGCATAGTTTTGAAAGTATCAGATATAACTAAAAAAAATAGTGTTTACCCTAACACCCCCAATCCTCCCCTCCAAGGAAGTTCTCTGGAACAGTTAAAACTATTTATTTCTTTAAAGAAGCAAAAGGAAGTTACCCACATATCCTGTTTCATGTGAGTCATACAGCAAAGTCTGAAGCATTAGAATAATAAACTGAAGCTTTTCTCCCCAAAATGTAGCAGAAATGGGTTACATTACTTTAGCAACACAGAAGAAAGAATTCTGCTCTTCCATAGACCAAGCCACTGAGGCAGGGAAAAAACTGCGGGCTCCTTTAGGGATTCTCTCTTATTCATTTTTGAAATATAGCACTGAGCCTGACCCATAGAAGACACACAGAGACATTCTGCTGACTGATTCAATGAAAAATGAATGAATGGAGTATGGCACAAAAGTGCCTGATTAATGTCCAAGCAGTTTTGCAGAGCATCCTATCAGAGCCCGTATACAAACCATTTTCCTTTCTCATTATCCATTCAATTTTCCCTCTTTTCCGTGCTCTGTGGTAGATCAGAGATGGCTGCAGATTCTTTGTCTTTTCTTCCATGGAATATCCCCTGTACTCTCTGCTTTAATCTGGGGGGATGCTCTGTGACTCCTCTGACCAAAAAAGTATGGCAACAGTGACTCCGTGACAGTTTCCAGAGCTAGGCCC
>NW_012143856.1:10261144-10262906 GCF_000956105.1 Propithecus coquereli | reverse complement strand
GTCTCGCTCTTGCTCAGGGTGGTTTCGAACTCCTGAGCTCAAACAATCCGCCCGCCTCGGCCTCCCAGAGAGCTAGGATTACAGGCATGAGCCACCGCACCCGGCCTCGCAAAATTATTTGATATAATGAAATAACTATTGTTCTAAGCCACTAAATTTCGGGGAAATTTGTTACATAGCAATAGGTAATTGGAACATGCACTTTCTCTCTACTTTCTCCTTTCTCTCCTTCTAAAAACTAGCAGTGGAAGCCAAAGGAAGTCATGCTAATATAGTGAGTACTTGTACTCATAAGTTTGGCTCTGAAGACAGTGTAGGCACAGTGTTGGGAGAAGAAACTATACTCTAATCACGAAGCTTGGTGTAGGGCATTGAGCCTCTAACGCTTCTAGAGAAAGGAGATTAACCTGGAAGGCAAGTGGCTACCTACCCATCAGGCTTGGCACTGAAGGCCATGGAGCCTCCACCAGGCACCATGGAAGGCCATACCTGCCTCATGAGCTCCTCTTGGCGCATTCTAATCCTCTCTCTCTCCATCTGGATCCTCTGCAGACGCAGTTTCTGCTGCTGCTGCTGCTGAGTGGTCAGCGCATTGGGCATACTCATGAGCCCTGCTGGTGGGTTCTGAGTAGGGTGGTTCTGTTGGCTCAGGGAACTGGGTGCCATTTGCTGCTGGTGTTGGTGATTCATCACTACAGAAGGGAAGAACATACAGGAGGATTAATAACCAGGGCCAGCAACACTTTATTGAAAAGAGACCATCGAAATGCTTTGTGCTTTGGAATATAGATTCCTGAGATTCCTTCCAGAGTACCTTCTTGTTAATTATTATTATTTAAATAATTATTACCTTAATTCAATTCATGGAGGCTCAGATGCTGGCCCTACTCCTGACTCATCTACTTCCAGCTTTTGTGCTATGTTAACAATCTTATTTCACAACTTCCCTGTGTCTAGAGTACATAGAACATTAGGTGGTCGAAAGAAAATCCCACAAAGGTTATCACAACTTATGAGATAATTTCACCAGGACATCTGTGTGTGTGTGTGTGTGTGTACGTGTGTGTGTGGTGTGTACTTTCTCAGATAATTTGTATGTTTATGGCAGAGTCAAGGAGGGCATGTGATCATTGATACACAGTGGGTATACAATAATATTTAGGACAAATAAGTGAATTGATAAGCAACATGTGAAACACAGTACCTAGATCAGGAACCTGCACATAAGCAGTACCCTATTAATGCTTTGTTTAAAAAGGTGCCCCAAAGAAGCCCGACATAAACTCAGGAACAAATATCTGATTGAGAAAGAATGTTTGTTTTTGCAAAGGGAAAAATTAGTGAGAAAGAAATTACACAAAAATGCTAAACATGTTTGTGATTGGATAAAGGTGCTACAAGTGTTTTAAATTTTTAAAGAATTCTCTGCTTATTTGCATTTACCAACATTTGAAATTTCAGCACGTAGAACTTCACTTTTGAAAAGAATTTTAAAATCCTTTAATAAATTCTATAATTGGTATTCCCACAAAAATGTATTTTAAAAAGTGCTAGTTTTTCTCAAAATCATTTACCAGTCAAATTTACTTAACTTCTGTCTGGGCAATATCATATAATAAAGAAAACCACGCTTTTCAGTCTATTTGTTCCTAGGTCAGAGCCAAAGACAACAAAGTATAATTTTATATACTCATTTCATTTCCGAGAAAAAAAACCCTCAATTTTTGCTATATTTGGTATCACTAACTTAAAGGATAAAAAT
>NW_012143856.1:10175164-10260084 GCF_000956105.1 Propithecus coquereli | reverse complement strand
TCATGACTGATGCCAAAATAACTGAAATGAATATTTCACTTCTAGAGCTTGTTGGAGCATAATTACAACCTCTACTTGAAGGTCTGGGGTGGGAGGTCAAGGACTGCACACATGGCATCACAGGGGAAAAGCCCTCTTAAATACAGATGCAAGGAAGACAAAATGCAGACATCCAGAAGGGTTTAATTCATAAAACCTATTTCAAGCCAAGGGAGGGAGGCAGAGATGGAAGAATGGTAATTATTTCAAAGGACAGCCATCTCTGAATTCTGAAAAAAAAAGTATGCTCCTATTTTTCTCATATAACTACTGTAGAAAAAAGGTGCCCAATATTTCGAATATCAGAAATCTCCAGGTTGAGGGGGGGAAAAGGCTTGAAAAGCACAGGGTGTTAATCCTATATTAATTTTTATAACTCAGCTACTATGAAAAATTTTAAAAACTGACTTGAGCCTGGTAACTTACTGCCATGACAATTTCGAGTAGGATGATCATCAGGGACTTGGGTACACTGCCTTTGTCAGTGTACAAAATGCTGCACTGGCTTTACTCACAAGCAATGAAATCTGTTACCCAATTCCACACAGCAACCGGATACTGCTCAGCAGATTTTATTAACATCTGAATCCTTATCTGGAGGAGTTTAAGACTTCGAGGAGCACTCTTTCCAAACCACACCCTGTGAGTCTTCAAAACACCAACCCCTACAAGAGACATTTGCAGGGAGTAACAGTGGAGATGTTGGTTTCTTCCACTTAATTTAGATTTGACCATTCAGACTAAACATCTCTGGTTATTAACTGTAGAGTCTGGAAGAGTGGAACTTAGACAGTGGCTTTGTTTTCAAAGTAAAGCATACACCAGCAGAGCAGCTTGTACAATGGATATTCACCACAGCATTGTTTATAACAGCAAAAGACTAAAAATGATCTTAATGCCCACCAATGGGAGATTATGCTCCACCCATTTAGAGAAATTCTATGTAACGATTCCAAAGAATGAGAGAATTCTACAGGTACTTATATAGAACAGTCTCTAAGAAAGATTGCCTAGAGGGGAAAAACTCCAAGGGACAGACTATATTTATGAGCGTGCTATTATCTGTGGTTAGAAAAGGTGGGACAGATCATGTACATACCACAAATCTCTCTAGAAGGGTATACCTGAAACTGGTAACAGTGGGTACCTCTGGAGAGGAAACTGGGTGTAAGGGATGGGAGATGATCTTCCTTTTTCTCTTCCGTACTGTTTGAAGTTTCTCTATGTACATTTATTAATTATGTGAAACATAAACGAAAATAAAATGAAAAGAAAAATTAAAAAACATAAAAACAGGGCCATGCAGGAATCAAACTCAATATTTTCCTGGTAGAGTGAAAGGTAGCCCTGAAATTGTATGAAAAACACCAAATACGACTTAGCATATAATCCACATCATTAAAGCTGAGAGAACACTTGGTGCATTTCCTTCTTATGGAAATGAGGAAACCAAAACCCAGAGAAAGAGTGAATTTTATCAAGGTCATAAAACTAGTCACTGTCCTAGAAGCAGGTGACCTAACTCAATCCAGGTACCCACGATTCAACTCACCACTCTTCCCTGCAGTTATTTAATTTCAAACCGTTCCTGAACTGTCACTGAGATTGGAGGTCATGAACTTCATTGGTGGTTGAGGGTCTTTAAAATCACTGCTTTTGACAGTGGAGATACAGGAGGCCCGAGGCAGGGATAAACACAAACATGGTCCTCAGGAGAGCATGGGAAGGCAAAACATTTAAATTTCAACGAACAAAATACTCCTTGGAACAATATTCCAGAACATTTTAGGGAGAGAATAATAGTTCCGTTAAGAAAAAAAAAAAAAAAAAGGCAGAATATTCCAAATGCAGTATCTGAGGCCAAACTGGATTAAGAGCAGACTGCCATGAACTGCCTCACAAAGGCTAAAGACCTTGTCAGTTCTAGACCTTTGCCAGTCCCCACAGACAGGAATAACCCAAACAGAAGATTTCTCCATTGAAGCAGGAATGCATCAAAACTAAAGCAGGGACATCTTTTTTGTTTTTCCTTCCAAGAGACTCGGAATTTAAATTTAGATCCCCATTTATCTTTTTCTCTTTCATTGTTTTCATCTCCTTTCTCTCCCCTTTTTTAAATTCTTTTTTGAATTGGCTTTCTCTCCTGTGTTTGGAAATTGATAAAACCATGCTCGGCAGATGTGACCAGAAACATTTAATTAGTATTAGTCAATATAAAAGAAAACACCAAGAAAAACAAACTCCACAGCATCTGAGATAGGAACACCCTTTTGATTCAACGACTGTGTCCTTGGTGAGGCAGTCAACATGAGAGTGGAGTGGGGGCAGGAATTACTCTTGTCAGACATGACCATCTGGTTAATGCTGCCCGGGACAATATACATTTATGCACCTCTGACCCATTCCAGCAAACATACTTCGTCACTTATGCAAAGCTCTAAGAATATGCTCAAGACCAGGAGTGCCCCTGGACCCAGTTCTAGGCGAGTGCACCATTTGCTATATAAGAAGCAAACATGCGAAAGGTAAAGGCTTCGCTTCTGAACTTTTGCCTTTTGCAGCACCAGGAGCAGAGAGCTACAGCTCATAGAGAAAGTGCTTTGGCAGCTTCCCTAAGCCAGGAGCTGCAGACGATGAGGGAGGCCAGTGAATCAGAGGCTGCCCAGAGCGTCTCCTGGAATGTTCAACAAACGTCTTTTTGGTCTCGGAGAGGTTCAGTGGTTTGCCCTTCTGTGTCCTGGGCTTGCTTCCCTTGTTTTTAAAATAGGTTTTAGTTACACACACACACACACACACACACAATGCCAAGTAAAGAAAACAAAACCATAAGGTTGGGCTCAACTACAAAAACCATCACAGACTGGCCTGCATGGGGCTGGCTCTGAGTAGATTATAGAAAAGACAGCCGGTGCCCAATGGCTGGAAGTCAGTCATATGTAAGCCCAAGAAAGACACAGAAATTACTTTACTTTCTTCAAATCCTTCTCCCCAGTTCACATGTGAGTCTGGGAGGGAGAAGAGGAATACCTGTGGCTAGTTATGCATTCTCAGCCTCCTCTCTCCTTTTGACAACAAACTTCTCAGTTGAGGTATCTCTAATCCTGGCACTTTGAGTTGAGCTTTGAAAAATGTGCGGTTTTGTCAACGTGTCAGAGGCACAACTCCATCTAAGTGAATGGGTAAGGCCTCCCCAAGTCCTCCACGACTTTTTCCACTCCCTGCACCTACTTCCTACTGTACCTGTCCCATCAATAATAGAGAGTTTCACATGTTGTTGACTATGGTTCATTAATGCAATAAAAATGTAATATCCATGAGTCCGCACTCTTGTAAGCAAATAATTGAATAAATAAATAAATAGGGGAAGAAGAGAAAAATCTCCCATACAGCAGAATTCCAAATAATGAATGTAGATACACCATTGTCAGAGGGGGTGGCTGGTGGGGAGAGGAGTAAGTGCAAATAGTGACTTCGTTCCACAGAATGCAGTATTGAGTGGGTGTGGGGATAACTTTATTGTGGAGAAACCTGGAAAATATTACCTTGGCAGGTGATCAAGGTCAACATTAACAAGTTATGATGATAGTACATACCCTTGACATGATGTGATGAGAATGGCAGTTTACCTCTCTGGTCTTCCTCCCAAAGCCTATAGCCCCAGTCTGATCGTGAGAAAAACATCAGACAAATTCCAATAAAAAGGAATCTTACAAAATATCCAAGGAGAACTGCTTAAAACTATCAGGTTATCAAAACCACAGAAAGTCATAGTCAAACTGTAACAGTCAAAGGAGCCTATGGAGACATGACAAATATAATGTGGTATTTTATATGGGACCTTGGAACAGAAAAAGACATTAGGTAAAAACTAAAGAAATCTGAATAATGTATGGACTTTAACAATAATGTATCAATATTGTTTCACCAATGATAACAGATGTAGCACACTAATATGTTAACAATAGGGGAATCTGGATGAGGGTTTTCTATAAAACTAAAACTATTCTAAAAAACAAAGTACATTATAATATGCTGAATGAATACCAGGAACTGTGCTGGGCACTGTCTCTTCAAAAGTAAATGTTAATTAGTTCTTATAGGGTATATAAAAATGGATATAATTTTTTTTAAGATATGGTCTATAATGTGTTCCATGAGAGTAAATAGATATTAAGCTAAAATTTTTTTTTTAAATTGCTTCTAGAAGTGTTCCATGGTCAAATGAGACGAGGAAATGTTGGGGCAAATAAAGTTAAAAGAATTTATTTTATTGGAAGATTTCTTAGAGCCTTTAATATACTAAGGGGTACCGAGACTCTCTGAGAGGGAGATCTAAACGCAACACCTCTCAAACTTGCAAGATTGGTGTTCACCTGAGTAAGAGTACTAGGAAATGCTAGTCTACTGCAATTTAGGAAATGTTTCGGCAGAGTATTGTCATAAATTGAATTAAATATGGATTAATATTTATTAAGCTTCTACTACATGCTCAGCTCTTTAAAATTAATTAAGCAGCTGCTTAGGATGAAGGGCCAGAGAAGGGGAAACAGTAGCCAGTGGATGTAGAACCAAGTGGTTTCATGCATCTAGAATGAGGGACTGCTATCCAAGATACAGAGTAACAGAAAAACAAAGCAAAATAGAATATAGGCAAAGCAAGGGGTATAAAAGACTGCTAGAATATCTGCTGAAATTCTCCATAAACAAATGTTGATTTAACAAGAAAATTTCAAAGATGGTAACCTGCATATATCAGTTTTCACAGGAGGTAGTGATTAAACCTTGCTGAATTAACTTTGGTTCCATCTATTCAAAATAATCTTTTCTTTTTACTTGCTTCTATGACAAAATGACATTAACTACTCTAAACAACCCTTCTAACATCATCCCTTGAGAGCCAGAACAGAAAGAGGCTGACATCATTTTGAAAACCTGAATGCAGTTTCCTCGAAATAGGTAAATATGCAACATTCAAATACACACACAGGGTAATATATTTGGGATCTGAGAGACTTCGTCCTCCAAACAGGGGCTAGATGGGGCCAATAAGTTTATACAAATCGCATCAGAAATACCTTCTAGGAACCTAAACAAAACATGGGAGGGGAATATAAGAGCTCCCGATGTGTGGACTGTTTGAGTTGAAAGCCTACAGTCACCTCATTCTCTGTCCTCTCTCCACAAATGCTGAAAATGAGGTCTGCCACAGGGGGTGACCAATTGTCCTGGTTTGTTTGGGACGGAGGGTTTCCCAGGACCCAGGGCTCTCAGTGTTAAATCTGGGAAAGTCTCAGTAAATGGGATGGTTTGTCACCCTAGGCCTGTGGCTGTCCATAGCCCTAGGGCTAATTCAGGGCAGCAAGACCCAGATTTCCTATCTCCACCCTAATGTGCTCTTTTAAAAACAGAACCAGGTCAGGCTATCTAGATTAGCTGTCAGTGTGTCCTCCTGGATTACAAGTAGGTGGTTGTCCTCTTCTTGTATCCATATTACTTGATAATCAGAATGGGAATATTACATATCCATTTACTCTGTAATTATTTAAGGAAAACAAACACTGTTTATGACATTGCATTCTATCATCCATAAACGTGCACTTGATTAAGGGTGAAAGTCAGGAAAATCTTTCCTGCTGGACTCCTGGTTGAGCCATACACCTGAAGTGAAGCTCTTCTAAAGAAACACTGAACTATGCTCTCCCTGTGATTTGAACTAACTCTCATCTTCCTAAGGGATGGATTTGTGTTCCTAATACACAAGACCTGGGAAGAAGCGAAGTCTCCCTCTGCCCCTTGGAATCAACCACAATGATATGGATCTTCCTTCCTTATAAAAATAGAACAAAAATAATTTTAGTGCATTTTAAATCCGACTAATGCACAGAGAAGGCACTAAATACATTCTCCCCAAACTTCAGGGCTATGGGTCAGAAATTGGTAACAAAATATTAGTTTCATGTCTAGGAAGATGATCACCATAGACTTTTTTTATTTAAAAGAGAAATACAATAAAGAAGAAAAATCACAAAAAAACTGGAAATGCCCCCCCCACAAACTTTTTCTCTTGAGGATGCATTTTAACCACTACCCCCAGAGTTTGATAAATGAATATTTAATGAGTACTAGATTCTAGTTGCCGCTTCATCTTTACTTCCAGAGCACAATTCCCTGCTTAGCCCCACTTCATTTTGCCCTGTCGTATCATTAATGGTTTACAAACCATCATTTTCCCCACCACACTCATCATAGGTGGGGGCCATGTATTTACCATACTTTGTATTATCACCATGGAAGCTCAGGCTGAAAGGGGCCTTAGTTCCTTTAGACCAGTGACACTCATAGTTTTCTTTAGTGGTGGGATCCTTCTCCAGAGCCCAACATATGGGAAGCAGAGGCTACCCTTGCGTCCAGGAGTTCCTTCAACAGCTGGCCTGGTGCCAGTGGGGAAGTGAGCACTTAAATGCTGGCCCCTTTGACTGTCTTCTCTAAACTTTCTTGATCTTGCTTTCACTCTGCTTTCCCTACCAGCGTTTCTCAACTGTCATGTTGAAATTTTAAACAAATTTTTAAAATGTTTTGAAAGGCACAGCTTTTGGAGACTGAGCACTGAGCTTAGCTTCTGCACACATCCCCCTGAGATTCTGGCACAGGACCTTAGGACACACTTTAAGACCAATGACTTAGATTAATTCACTTATTTTAGAGATGAAGAACCTTGGAAGGTGAAATGACTCAGCACAAATCACAGGCACATACAGTGACAAACCCAGGAAGCCCGAGAGCATGCTAGCATGCAGCAGCTGCTGTCAGCTGCGCCAGTCACCAATCACTGCCCTGTCCTGCCCAGCCTCAGAATCAGAGAATATCTGCTAAGTTTAACTGGTGATGAGGACAAGTAGTGTTTCCTTTCCCCTATTTTATGAACAAGTCTAGTGCAGACTAATTTAACTAACGTATTTATTTTAAAATGATGGAATCAACATGAATCACATGTTTTGATGACACCCGTTTGTGTGATCTAGTTGTACAGAAAATGGCAAAATGGCAATGCACTTTGTTCTTCAATCCTCCAAAAAAAAAAAAAAAGACAAAATCAAATAAACTTCAAAAACTTATATGGAAAGGAGAGGTGCTACCACCAGGTAATACTAGATCTTTTGGCCAAAGCAGCTTTTGGGAAGTAACGATAAGCAACTGGAAGAAGCCAAAATATACAGGTGCAAATCGTTTCTGACTTATGTGCAGACCCAGCCACACCAAGCTTTAAAAAATATTTCAGCATCAAGAGTGTCCGGGTGCAGCTGTGGGTCTTTTCCTCTCTGTTTATGGGCCGTCCAAGGCTTAACTCATGTGAGCTGGCCAACATCAGGTGTCACGCAGCCCTGTCTGATGGGAAACACATGCCTACAGAGGTAGAAAGAAAAACCCAGCCTCAGTCCAGCCTTGACTCAGTCAGATACAATGAAGGGGGGAAAGGACTGCAGACGCGTCTCTCGCTCTCCTTGTGTCTCTCTCAGCTGCTGCCAACAATGAGCCGCTTGTTTCTCTTATTTCCCAGAAACTGTATTAGCCGTCCAACAAGGTCAGCAAAAAAAAGCTTTTCACTTCAGGGTGCATTTGGTTCCAAAAATCTGTAAAGTATTAAACCGAGAAGTTGCACTATCCCAACTTCACACTGAGCCCTTTATTCCAATTCTGAGTGAGAATAACTGTAAGGAAATTTCTCAGCCAGCTCAGTTGATAAGGCACAGAGCTCTAGGGTATATGTACGTTCAGCCACACTTGCCCGGCTTCACTGTTTCAAGCCTTAAAACCACTTCCAGGTGCCCCAGTGCTTGACAGATGGGCCTTCAATTCTCCAGATGCCCCAGGCCCTTCTAATTTTAGACTTGAAACCCCAGCTGCATTTATTTCACAGGAAACCCTGAATTTTTAGCACCAGGAAATGATTTTCCTACTTGCTATCCCGTCTGCCCGTCCAAACGGTAATCCACTCCACAAACCAGTGTGTAAGTATCTGGGCAATTCTGCTCTCCTAGGTGTAAAGATTGAAATGCCTGTAACACTGGTTTTTATGTTTTCCTAGTAAATGCATTATCCCAAATGTATATTTTGTTGGCATTTAAAAGATTTAGACGTTAGTTCTCATCATTATAATATATCCAAAAAAGTCTAAAAAAAAAAATCTGTCTTTCTAGCATGTTGTTTTCTTCTGGATCCTTCTGCTGTAAAGAAATCATCTTTCTTCCACCTAAAGCAGCATTAGAATGTGCTACTTTGATTCTGTCTGACTGCTGGGATTTATCAAAAGTGGCCTGTGGCAGGAAGCACATCTATGGAGCTAGTGAATTTAGACAAACAATAACCTAGCTTGCAGAGAAGAGGAAATTGGGTGCTTCACTTTGCTGCTTCACAAAGTTATCCTTGTGATTTTGAATTTAATTCCAAGGCTGGGCAATAACAGCATAACCAAAACTGTTTTATTATCTTCAGACAATAGGTATACTTTCATCCAGCAGGAAATGGAAACTCTGATTCATCCATTTATTTTCATTAGTCAGGAGAGAGTTTATTGTAACTTTTTATTGGTTAGCTTTCCTGAATGATTTTAAAACTACTCCAGGTGCAAAGTATGGCAACCCACACTAACAGACAGAAAATGAATTTACAGCTGTGTTCCACAAGGAGTGGAGAAAAAGTTGCCAACGTGAGCTGCTAGTTCTTAATCTATTTTCCTTTTTATAACATGTCATTTTAGTAAACATCTTTATTATTTAAAGAGGTCGTACGACAGACACTATAAAGACATCAAGAGATAGTTAAAAGACGTGAACAATTTACAAAAGGGAACATGCAATTAGTAATTGATCATGGAAAATTATTAGCTTCATAAGGAATCATAGAAATGCAAATTAAAGAGCCACTTTTCAGCAATCGAATTAGCAAAGATAATAATATGATGCGGGAGTTGTGCATTGGGCCAGGACCACAGGGGTGGGGGGAGCCAAAAATAAGAATTTAACCAGAGGTAGCAGGATTAGGAAATCTAGTAAAATCATACCCCAAATTTTGGAAGTTTGTACATATATGAGTTTCATTGAGGACAGTACCCCTAGATCTTATAGGATGTCTAGTGACCTCAAAAAAGTGACTTATCTTTGAAATGAAAAAGTATTGGAATATCAATAATAGTGGTAGTGTTTGGTTTTTTTTCTTTCCAGTGTCCCATGGTTCACTTAACTTTTCATTCCCACTGTTTCTTGTTGCTAGAGATAGAGTGATGAGCATGGTAGCAAGATTTCTGCCCTTCAGGAGATTGCAGTCTAGTGGTGAGACAGGCGACAGCAAACATACAGTATAATTTTAGTGATAAGGGCTTTGAATAGACAAATGTGGAGCTGTGTTAGGCAGAGAAGTTAAGGCAGGCCTTTGTGAAGAGGTGATATGTGATCTAAAAAAAATCTGAATGAAGTGTGGAAATTAGGGTGGGGGACACTTAGGCCAAGGGACAGCAAGGGAAAAGGTCCTTAAAGTGGAACAGTGAGCTTGGAGGACTTGTGCAGAAACAGGGTGGCCCACGTGGCTGAAAGCAGAGGGTGAGGCCAGGGGCCGGGGGCCGGGGGCCTCGCTGGCTGTGGTGAGTGCTGTGGCTGGCCTCCATTCCAGAGTGATAGAAATCTCCTTCAGCTCACACTTTGAACTATGTGGGAAAATGCCAAGTTATTTCATACCCTACGGTAAAATTAAAAATTTTGAAGAAATCCAGAGATGGTGAAGTTCTGGGAGTACACTGTGAAGTTAGTCAAACAGCATGAAAGAGCGAGCCACTCCTCAGGACCAGCATCCCAGGGTCTCTCAGTTGCTGTGTCTCAGCCTGTGAAGTGGTTCAGGGTCATCTCTGGGGAAGAAACAAATAAGGTTTGGGGAAGGGAGGGGGGTCGGTAGATACCAAAGCGGCTCTGCTTTTATAAAAGGAGATTCTGATCCCAAGCAAAACAGAACAAAAGCCTATAGCTCTAAATTTTATTTGGGAGGGTTGTCAAAGGGGGTCCTTTCTTAAAAATGGAAATAAAATGCACAACAAAAAACCCTACAGCTCTGCCTCGTCTAAATTTCATCCTTGAATCAACTTGGGTACATAGTATACATTTGTTGTGGTCTTCTGCGATCACTGGCAGGTGCTCTGAGACCAAGCCATCGCCCAGCATTTAGAGAGGTTATAGAAAACCTCCCCCTAAAACTCCTAGTGTTCACTGTTGGGATACTTTTTGAGAACATTGTCCGCTAGATCACAGTGTCTACATTACTTATGGGGAATTACAAGAGAACTCCTTTTAAGTCTCTATCCCTGGAAAAACGACATTTCTCCTTCACCACGCAAGCGTTTATCTTACGAATGCTCTGATTCCTATAACCGAACATATTGCCCTCTTTGCAAGAGCCCCCAAGAATCTCAAAGCCAAACCTGCAGGCACCTCTAGCAACCACACAGGGCCCCATGGTATGCATTTTTCTCCCTGGCTTTATTATTTTCTCAGCTGCAGCCTCTCTTTATCCCAACTTGACTCAATTATTTATTTTTATCCCTTTGACTGATACATTTTATAAGAGGGAAGAGGAGGAAATAGATGGATGGAAGCATCAAGTTTCATTTTAAAACTACCTATCTGTGTATACAGCTACATAGATATCTTGCATGTCAAATAAATAATGTTCTGTCAAGCTTAACTGGGCAGGTAGGAAATGGTCATTAGTCATCCCAAGGGAAAGGGTTTACATGACTTAAGGCCACACCTTGGAGAGACCTGATGGACCAAAAAGCCTTTCCTCTTGTCTCGTTAGCTTTACTGAACATATTCACTACAGGAACCATTTGGCCCAGGCAAACTGTGCCCCACCCCCACCTTCCACAGACACCACTTAGCTGAGGGATCAAAGCTAACATCACCGATAGGGGGACAAATCAACGTCATGTGCCTCCTGATAGGATGCAGTGAGAAGAACACAGCCTCGCGCCTGTGGTATGCCTGCCAAAGACGTACGACCTAAATCCAAATCATGAGAAAACACTGGACAAATCCAAATTAAAAGACAGTCTACAAAATAACCGGCCCATACTCTTAACAAATGTCAAGGTCCAGAAACACGAGGGCTGAGGAAGAGTTCCAAGCTAAGAGATCAAGAAGACAGGACAACTAAATGCAATGTGTGATCCTCAATTAGATCTTGGACCAGAAATAAAAATTGCTGTAACAGATATTATTTGGACAACTGAAGACTTTTCAAATAATAGTATCACATCAGTGTTAAATTTCCTGATTTTGATACCTATGCTGTGCTTATGTAAGAATATGTCCTTTGAGAAAATATAATCTGAAGTATTTAGGGATAAAGAAGCATGATGTCTGCAACTTAGTCTAAATGCTTCAGGAAAAAAACATATACACACACATACAGAGATAGATAAGCAAATGTGGCTTTGTTTACGAGCAAACTATAAACAATTAACAAAGGCAGATCTAGGTGAAGGGTATTTCCTTTTTAGACTGTAGTTGAACCTCTTCTGTAAGTTTATTTCAAAATAAAAAATGACAGATTTAAAAACAAAACCTCTCTACACATACCCAAAATCCCTAGAGATTGAGAATTCTCAGTCTAACAAGGTCCAGAGAAACTGTTCTGTCTATGGGCCGTTGTTCTGTGGCCTTGTTGATCTTTGAGGAAACCCTTATTAAGCAGTGGTTTTGATACGTGATTGGAGTTGGGATGTGACAGAATCCTAGCTGTAGTTTGTGCTACCCACAGTTCCTCCCGGCCTCCCCGCCTCCATCCCTGACACCAACTATTACTCAAATAATTTTCATTTTCAAAAAACAGAGAGCCTGGGAAGGCAAGACAAAGTGTTACCCTGCAGCAGGGGTCCCCAACCAACGGTGAGTTCTATAATTATTTCATTATATATTACAATGTAAGAATAATAATAATAGAAATAAAGTGCATAATAAATGTAATGAGCTTGAATCATCTTGAAACCATCCCTCAGCCCACCAGTCCATGGAAAAATTATCTTCCATGAAAATGGTCCCTGGTGCCAAAAAGGTTGGGGACCACTGCCCTACGGGACTGGTTGGGAAGGTCTTTCAGAAGAAATACCTCTGGACCTTGAGGACAAGACACCCAGAGTAGGAAATTACAGGTTTTCTTAGGAGGAACCTGGGGCACCAAGGGAGTTGATTGTAAACCCCAGACCCTGTTGGGAAAGCCCCCACTCCCGAGGGTCAGAGCTGAAGACCCTGCTCTATTTTGGCCTTCATTGGAGGAAAAATGAACAAGCTAAGAAGGGCTGAGTGGAGGATGGAAAAGGAACCAGCAAACGGAAACATACAGAATAAGGAATGTCTCAGGCCAAAGCCACCCTATTTTAATACACTGTAGTTTGGACCCCGAGATTCCCTCAAATTGCAAAAAAAAAAAATAGTGTGCACTTAAAATTAGAGCAAAGACGAGAAGAGGAAGCACAAGCAAACAAGACACACTGGGGATCCCAGAAGTCTCAAGGAGTGTCCCTCGTCTGCAGGGCCCCAGGCACAAACAATGTCAGGAAGGCATCCAGAAACCTTCAGTTTGGAGCTGCTCTGAGCTTTTGTTTTGTTTTGTTTTATTAGGATGGGATGATCCAATTCCATTTGGGGAGAAATTATAGTTCCGTTCTAATTAATTCAGGCATTATAGTAGTTAAGGGTGGAAATAAAAGAATATTTTTCTTGATATTTGAAGTGTTGGCTCTGAAGCAGCTAGATGAAGGCCTTGTGAGCCAGGACTAAATCAGCCACATTAATTTTTTTTTAACTTTATTTCTTTCCAGCTCTGCAAATATTTAAATCTTGGCAAAATTCAAAACTCACAACTCACTCTTTACTGGTGTCTGAGAAATATAATACTGAAAAGGAAAAGGACGAAAATAATATGGAATGAAATGCATGACATGTACTGGGAAGCAAAATAACTTCCAGTGAAACTTCCATTTATGGTTCAGTCAGAAACATATGGATATACAAGCTGGAAAGCAGCTAGCGGGAAAGCTAGGTGTCTGGTTAAAAATACGCTTTTTGTGGCAATCCTAGATGTTTTTAAAAGAAAGGAGTGCCCTAAACCCCACCCTATACACAGACGATCTTTAGACAATTCCGTGTTTAGTTTGATAAAAGCAAACTATGTTAAAATTGTACTTTTAAAGGAATTTTTATACTTTACTCACAAGCTTTCCCAACTGGAGAAAATGAGGAAATTAAAAGTAGGCACAAAAATATATATATAAGAATATGTATCATTTATAATGATAAAAAATAGAATCAATCTATATGTCTCTCAAAAGAAGAACTGGTTGAATAAATTATGGCATTGCCAGTTAAATAAATTCACACAAGGAATACGGTGCAGCCATCAACATGACATGATGGTTTACAAGCAACAGAAATATGCCCATATAAGTCTGCTCATAACTTAAAAAAAAATTAAAATAATGAGAATCTAGTTTGTATCTATCAGAATTACAAAGACTATAAAATTTGATAATAGACATTATTGGGCAGGGTACAAGGGTAAAGCACTTTATTGGTAGGAGCGTAAACTGGTGTAACCTTTTTGGAAAGAAATGGAACAACATTTATTAAAATTTTAACTGCACACACTCTTTGATCCAGGAATTTCTACCTCGGCAAAATTATCTTATACATACATAGCACATGGCACAAGGATTTATGTAAAAGGATGCACACTGTAGCATTATTTAATAATAATGAGCAATCATAAAAAAAAAACCCTAAATGTACAGCATAGGGGACTGGTTAAATAAAATATGGTACATCAATAGAATGGAATATTACGTATTGCTGACAAAATAATGAATAAATCTCTAAGTACGAATTTAGAAAGCTCTCTAAGATATGTTAAGTTTTAAAAGGACATACTGTACCTACCAAAGCATGCATGAGTATGTAGAGTACCTTTAAAAGAATACTCAGGAAGCTGGTAGCAGTGGTTTCCCTGGGAGGAGGGAAGGGATGGGGGTCATGGTGAGAAGGAGACATGCTTTTCTTGAATACCATTTGGAACTGTTCGAATTTTTTGTCATATACTTGTGTTAGTTTTCTAGTATAATAAAAACAACTCATCAAAAAATTATAGAAAAATATTTACTGAAATGGAAAGATGCTCATGGTACATTAAGTTTTAAAAGTGGGCTACAGCCAGGCACTGTGGCTCACGTCTGTAATCCCAGCACTTTGGGAGGCTGAGGCAGGAGGATCACTTGAGGCCAGTAGTTCAAGACCAGCCTGGGCAACATAGTGAGACCCCACCTCTCCAAAAAATAAATTAGCTGGAGGGCACATGCCTATAGTCCCAACTACTCAGGAGGCTGAGGCAGGAGGACTGCTTAAGCCCAAGGGCTTGAGGCTGCAGTGAGCTGTGATCACACCATTGTACTTTAGCCTGGGAGATAGAGCAAGACCCCATCTCTGGGGGTGGTAGGGTGGGGAAACAGGCTACAAAAACAATGTAGAGGAAAGACAAGACAAATATAGAAGAAAATGCTAGTGTGATTCTGAATGTTAAGATTACAGTGGCTTTTTATTTTCTCACCTTTTGCTGATCAGCATTTTCCACAATGACCAAATAGCAATTATTTAATATGGAATAAAACAACATTCTTAAATCTTATGGCCTCATATACGTTTAGGATCTTTTTTTTTTCCTGCCTTAAAAAAAAAAAATAAAACAGCTAGGGGGTTGATCTTCCTCCTTTTAGCACTCAAGGAGAAAAAGACTATCAAGGCTTTTGTTTTCTTGGCTCCTCTTACGGTATTATTTTGCTGATTTCATCACAGAGGATTATTCAGAGTAAAGCATGGAAGAACAGCTGTTCCTGACCACCAGCAACTGCAAAACACCCAGGGAATAAATTTAGACTTCCAGAAAGGAAGAAGAAATCAATCAGTTGATACCTGGGTGGAAGAGGTGATGATCACACACAGGCGGGGGCGACATTACCAGTGGGCCCAAAGAGGAGATCAGAGAGAAGTGTCAAAATGTCACTCAGCACTTATCAATTTGGAACAACTGGCTGAATGACAAACCATCCCAGAATCCCACTGCCTTGATAGGGCCTCAAACTCTAACAGGGTAAAATTCTTCACAGCAAGTAAGTTCCTGAGGGCAAACTACTGGAAGTCAGCCAGCAAATAGCACTAAAACTGTCAAAATTATTTTTAAAACTCTCAACAGAGGTCCAAAGCTTGGTGAAGAGATTAGACTCCACTAAAAATTAATTAATGAATTAATGTGGTGCAAATAAAGAAAGGACTAAAAAAAAAAAATTTGACCTAGCCTTGACCTCCTTCCCAAGAGGCTTTCCTCTTCTCCAGGGTGTGGGGAGCTTCTCTGGAATTTTTCAGAGGTTTAGGCTTGCAGAGGCTGGACTCTCAGGCCCACTCTCAGTAAGCAAAGTTGAAAGTGGGCTCTACATTTACCCAGCAAATTAAACAATACAATTCAAGAATCTAGATCCCGAGATGTAACGTTTTCTTTTTGAAGTTTACTTGGTAAGTTTGGGGTCAGAACTCTCCAGAAAGTGGTTTTGGTGTTCACTTGCCCAGTGCTCATGTGTGCACTAATAAGTGTCAAAGTGACAAAAGCAATGCCACAATAAATGTCAATTCAGACAAAGAACTCAGTCAAAAAGCTGGCAAGCATACTCCAAGTACTTTCCAGATAAGCTAAAGACTGGATGTTCGAATGGGTTTTGTATTTTCATTATAACAGCATTTTCCAATCATTGTGCTAAAAAATAAACAATTCTGTTGCAGCTCCCACACCTGGCTGACAATCACAGCACTTGAAAATGCCTCACCTCTCCAGACACCAGCCTACATCTACCGACAGAACTTCCAGGGGTAGGCCCAGCAGTATTCTTCCCAGCAGATGCAGCACCCCAGGACGGTTCTGTGGCGAGCAAACAAACCCCTGGGTTCTGAAGATACATGCTTAACAAATGCACCAAGGGACCCAACTAGTGGTAGCCCTGGACCACCCCAGGAGAAACGATGATCTTAGAGACTGTGAGTAATCTGTTTGCCAAGGGCAGACTCCACCGCCCGCAGAGGCTTGAGCAATCCTGGTATTGTCTGTGTCACACACAGGGCCTGGAGCCTTCTTTCCAACACCGCATCCTCCTCTTCCACCCTAAAAAGTTCAAGATAACAAGTGGTTCTCCTTTTTTCCCCCCACTTTTGGCTATTATAAAAGTAATATAACCACATTACAGAGAAAATAGGGGGAATCACCCATAATCCAATGGCCTAACTATAATCACTATTAACATTTAAAAATACATAATTGATTTACTCAATAAATTTATTCTACAAAATAATGCACCTGTGACGCATACTGCACTTTGCTAGGGGCTAGAAATACACAGATAAAGAGCAAGGTCCCTGTTCTCAAGAAGTTTAGTCTTGTGGGAAAAGGGAATCTAAGCAAAGTCATTTTTAAAAAATAAAATTACAATCAAAGCATAAATCATTGTCCCTGTTGTATAATATCATATTAGAATGCTATAAGAAACAGTTTTCCAGGTGTCTACATTGTCTATAACCATTATTTCACTCGTTATAAATATATTTATTTTCATGTTACAAGCATTTATTTATTTCCTGGCTGTTGTAACTAACACAGTTTTGTGTGCACAGCTTTCCAAAATGTTCACCTAGCATGCTACTTCGGAATTTTATCTTGGGGAATATTTTTTTAGAAAAACTGTGGCATCAAACATTTTTGATGACTCAATATTTCTTATCAAATAAGAGATTTTCTACCTAATTTCTAAATTTCTCATAATAAAATCTGCAAGTCTTCATCACCTAATCTTAATACATCAAGATAAATGAATACTGGTCTCGATAAAGATTCATCCACATTAAGATAAATGTAATACAGCCACAAAAACACAAGGCTTATTTCTTCATATACTATTATGTCCAACTTTCTTACACGGAAGAAATTGAATCATTTGGTTTGGTAAGTTTTCTTCAGCCCCCATTTCACATATTTCTTAAAAACCTTAAAAGAAAGGAACTGTAATGAATGTCCTTTTGGAAACCCCACAAAAGAGCAGACTTCAATAACGCTGGTTAACTGGAGTGAATTTTGACAATAAACAGCTTCCTAAAAATCTATCTCAGAAAAGAAAATTGATTTTCTATGGTGTTTACAAGACTCTTTCTTCTTTTTTAAATCAAGGAAAAAACTCTTTTTAAACAGGAACCTTTTCCCTTTTTGCTGTGCCCACCAGTGCTCCTTTTCTTCCATAAATACACACTTTCCACCACAGCAATCCTAGTAGCACCCCACCACCTCCACCTTCCCCCATGAGGTATATAGGTTTTGGGGGGGGTTTTGGTTTTTGTGTGGTTTTTTTTTTTCATTTGTCTTTAGGTTTGTGTGTGTATGTGCCTGTAGACTTCAGGCTAATTTATGCTACATAAACCACAAAGTTCAAAAAGCAGTGAGAACATCAGAGCTGGAAAAATCACAGTAGCCAGATGTGTCTGCCATGAACTCACCACATAAATGCGATTAGGAAAAAAAACACTGGAAAAAGGAAAAACAGGAGACACCTAAGTATAATTCTGACTTTTCATGAACTCTCAGGATACCTTTCTACGTGCTTTAAGCAATCCTTAGCTGTGGTATTCCTTAGCTATTTTATTTGCCTTTGATAAAATGTTTTTAAGTGTCTGTGCACACTTCCTAGAGGGAAGAATGAGCCAACTTAGCAAACTGAGCACAGACAAGATTTTCCATCTTGTCTTGAAAAGTATGCCCCAAAGAAAAGAAAAAAGAAAAAAACTCCGCGCATGTGTTTATAATTTGAAGTACAGCTCAAGACACAGACCTGGAGGACTTAGACTCTGGGCTGGTGGATGGCATGTCTTCAAAGGGGGAAGTATGTGTATGTGTCATTTCTTTATTTTTTCTTAGTTCTTATAGGATTGAAAATACACTCGGGCTGCACTTTCCCAGAAGTTTCTGAACTGGCTACAGCTGACAGTCTGGTGAAGTTGTTATACAGTCTTTATTTTTCCTGTCCTGTCTGGAAGGATACTGGCACTCCAGGTCGGGTCCTCATTCCAACAAAGCAGTCTGTTAATGTGTGATGGGTGCCCAGCACACCGTGGTTTATGATCTCTGGGGATTATCACCAAAAAGGCAAAAAACTTGCATGTCACTTTCCTTCTGTAAAAAACATTTTAAAATATGGAGATATTTTAAGTTGTTGCATGATTTCAGTATTTGTGTGCCAAGAAATGGGAAAACCTGACATGGTCACCACTTGCAGAGGGGGAAATGTTCTTCACTGAGAACTCAAAAGTGTGACTGCTCTTCACAAACTCCCTCTGTTAATGACCTGCTGGTGATAGGGCTGGGTCACAAGCCTGCTCCTCTTCATCTTCTCACAATTGCTGTCTGAGGTTAAAGATTATTTTTTGGTTACAGCACCAGCTAGTTTCACAATTTGTAAGCAAAATGCCCAGATGATAAAAGTTGCAGTAATCATGGTTGGATTTTCCTGCAGGAAGAACAGAATGGCTTTCTAAGAGAGAATATCAGAGGCTCTTCCTCTGAGTACACAGGGGCCAGAAAAATGAGGAAAAACAAGGCTACCAGCTAACAGTAATAGTTATAACAATACTGGTTTTGGGGGGCTTACTATGTGCCAAGTACCAACAAATGGACTACCTAAATACTCAAAACAACTTATCGGATAGGTACCATCATTATCACCCTTTTACAGAGAAGGAAAATGAGACTCAGAGAGGTTAAATAACCCAACTAATAAATGTCTAACCCAAGAGAAATTCAGTTCTGACTTCAAGTTCTTCCTATCAACCACCATACAAAACAGCCCCCCATCCTCCGATCCACCCCCAGGCCCACTTCACCACCAATCTAACAAAGGACTAAGTTCCCTGGCAGGCTCCATTCTCCCAGGTCCATTGTTCTATATATTTTATAATAGGGCCTGCACAGTCTATTTTTTGTTTCATTTTTTTCTTCCTTTAAAAGTCTTAGCGGGTATTAATAGTAATTAAGGCCAACAATCTACTTAAAACATACAAAATTCCACCCAGTTTGTGTTATGGAAAAAAAAAAAACTTTCACAGGTATAGAAATTTCTCCCCCCTCACTATGCTACTTAAAAGTCAGGATTTTAAACAAGTCTTCTGACCCTCAAGTGATAACAGTGATACGGTTTCCATCAAGGGGTAATCTCTCCTCTCTACCACCTAAAGTCCTCCAAGGCCTTCTTTTCTTCTTCCATTCACCGGGTGCGTCTCAGCATTCAGATTTAAAGGTCACTAATCTGCTCAGACAGAATCATTTAGGTAAAACCTTACAGTTAACCTGACTTGGCAAATACAAAAACTAAAATTTTAGTTAAAAACTACACCAAGCCAGAAATGGTTATTTGAATTAAAGTATAAAATAAAATCATTTTTGCAGTTTTCCCCTTCAGAGCCTATTTCATTTTACTTAGGTGTTTGAAAGTTCAATGAGTCTGAAACAAATCAATCAACCTGCAGGAAAAAATCCTCTTTTCATGAAGTTACTCACTCCAAGATGACTTTAAGTGATGTATCTCTCCTCTTACAAATGAAATACAGTTTGACCTACAAACCACCTTTCAGGGATATACGTAAAGCTCTTAGGAAAAATAAGATATCTACTAATAAGAAGTTTCTTGGGGGAGAGGGAACAGAAACATTTACACCAGAGGGCACTATCCTCACTGAAAGTAATGAGTTCCTAATTTAAAGCACTTTGCAATCTAACCAGCCCAAAACAAATCTTTTTTTTTCCTTAAAAGCCTTATGATGAGCAATGAAATTATCCTCAAATATAACATGCTATAGTTAAAGTATAAAATAAAACTTTTTCCCACAAAGAATAATGATAATAAGAATAGACATTCATTTTAGCTGATTATTAACATATACCAAGCACAGATCTAAGCACTTCACATATATAAAACCCATATAATGTCCTCATATTATTAATTATCCCCATTCTATATATGGGCAGAGTGAAGCACAATTAAGTAACTAATCAGGGTCACCAAACTAGTAACTGCAGAGATAGGGCTCAGATCTGGCATTCTGTCCCCCAAGTCCATGTACCCTAACCCGCAGAAAAATATAGAGCCCCAATAAAAGATTTATTTCAAATTTAACTATGTCACTGATTATATCACAGCTCTAGAAACATATAAAATTAGCTTATAAATGGTACTAATCCCATCATCTGATAGTAATGTTATTGGCTGTATTTTGACATCCTTTTCACATGTACATAAATATCTTCCATTGAAGGGTTCATATCACTTAAGTTGACTTATTTGTCCACTGTATCCACTGAAAAGTATCAAAGTTCTAGAGTTAAGAAGAAGAGGAGAAGGATCTGCTCTTTTTATTTTTAAAGATTGATTTAATAAAGACTATGAACCACAGGCAGTATTATGGTTATGGCTTGAAAGGAAATATCTGATTAAATCATTTCTTATTGGGGCTATGTTGTGACTCTAAATTATCTCATGGTCTTTGGAACTTACTTGGCATTCCCAGTTATATTTCCAGCCTTTGGATACATCTGTGAGTCTCTATACGATAGCAACACACTTTGCAATGGGCAAATACTCAAATATTGTTGGGAAAAGCTCAGAATGTGTGCCTTGAGAAATTTACTGTGATGATTTATTAGAAATCTGGAAACTAAGGTATTTTATTCAGGCACAGATAAATTTGTTTCAGAATGTGCAGATTATAACTTCTTCAGATGTACTGTACTAGTGCAACTGCACTGTGTGTGTATGCAGGCAGACTCACGTGTGCCTTCAGTATTGAGTTTCAAGCATTCAAGGTCCTTTTAATTTAATTAGTCCACTTCCTATTTGTTGCATAATTTTTAAAAATTAAGGAGAGGCTGGGTGCAGTGCTCCACGCCTGTAATCCTAGCTCTTTGGGAGGCCGAGGCAGGAGTATCACTTGAGGTCAGGAGTTTGAAACGAGCCTGAGCAAGAATGAGACCCCATTTCTACAAAAAATAGAAAACTTAGCCAGGCATAGTGGCGCGTGCCTGTAGTTCCGGCTACTAAGCAGGCTGAGGCAGGAGGATCACTTGAGCCCAGGAGTTTGAGCTTACGGTGAGCTAAGATGACACCATAGCACTCTAGCCCAGGTGACAGAGCAAGACCTTGTCTCAAAAAAAAAAAAAAAAAAATTAAGGAAGAGCGCACAAAGAGCATGACTAAGGATATTCACAAAAAAAAAAAAAAAAAAATTAAGGAAGAGCGCACAAAGAGCATGACTAAGGATATTCACTCCATATTGTGTGTACTATTTGTGTGTGTGTGTGTGTGTACTATTAATAGCAACACACTGAAAACTGAATATCCATCAGATGGGAAATAGTTAAATAAACTGTAGCATATCCATATGTTAACCTATTAGGCAATTTTTAAAATGAATGAGGTAGCTCTGTATGTATGGATATGGAAGTGAAAAAACCAAGGCACAGAACAGTGGGTAAACATGATAGCATTAGGGTGAGGAAACATTCATACACACACAGACACAACCGGAAACACTGGTTGGCTCCAGGAAACAAACTGGGGGACTGAGGAAACGGGGATTCGAGGATGACTGACTTTTTGAATGCCTCTTGAAAGTGCTTCAATTTTTTTTTTGATTATAAAGTTAAAGTTAAAACTTTAATAATCAATTTTTAGAAGTTTTAATGAAAATTAAATGGTTAAAGAAACCTTGAAACTAGTCTAATGCCACCTAACTTGGGGTGTTTTTTACTACACTGGCATCTGCTTTCTACAGGAGCTCCTATATATTTGGAACGAATGACTCATGGGAGCTTTGATTTACCACCACTGGTACAAGGACTGGTGCCATTTTCCTTGATCTGCCCTTTAGATAAGAAACACAACAGAGGTTATTCCACACCATTTGGTTTTTGCATAGAGTGTACGTCAGCAAGCTTTAAAACAGTAGGTTCAGACTTCCTGGAAGAACAGACACTTGGAGCTGACTCGGGTCTACTTGAGTTCATTCTCACTTTGGCTAAGCCACAATATGAGGGAAGGGTGTCCAGGAATAACGCTTCCATTTTTATCCTGTTCATTCCTGAAAATCCAACAGGAGATTCTTTTCACTCCCTAAAATTAACTGTGCTGTGTATAAAGCAGTATCTGGATATCTGATCTGAAATGGAAATGTTATCTGAAAACGGCACCGTCTTTTATAAAACTTTAAAATTGGCCCTCTTTTATTAATATTTTTAGCCCTTAAGGGAAAGGAAGGGAATGACTAGCAAAAGAGCTGGCTAGTTCTGTTGCTGTAGTGTATTAATTTACTGGTGATTATCTCTAGTGGGCATAGTTTTAGTAGAAAATATTCTCAAGTCTAAATCACACTTTATCACTGTAAATGAAGTGAAAAGTGGGCCATATTATCCTTGAAAAGCCACCTGCAGGTTATGTAATGGTTAACTGCATCTAAAATCAGACCCACCTGCTCTGCTATTCAGCTCTGCCTCAGCAAACTGTGTGACTCTGGGACAGTTTCTCCATCTATAAACTGAGGATTGTTACTTTTTGTAGGGTTGTTTGGAGGATTTAATGAGATAAAGCACCTAGCCTGCTATCAGACACATATTTTGCAGGAATTATGCAAAAAAATAAATAAATAAATAGGAAAAGAAGTAAAGAGATTTGAGACCAGAGTTTGCACCTGTAGGCAGAATCAGGGACCAAATCCACAGAGGGGGGTATGTGCCCTACTTGTCTTAGTCTAGATGAAGACAGCAAGTGTAAGTGATTTTTCAGAGTACTCTAACTAAGGCAACTGGAGGGGATACTGAACTGTTCTGTGAACCCAAGGCAGCAGCATCGTGAACAGGTGGCAAAGAGGCCAAGCAAAGGCAGCAAAGGCAGCAGAAGGGTAATAAGGTAATCTAGCCAAAACGGACGAGAACACACGGTCTGGGAGCATGACGAGGCACGGAGACAACCAGAGCCACTTCAGAGCCCCAGCACCCCTTGGTTGAACACGTGTCTCTTCAGCTCAGAGTCAAAGCTTGGGGCTTACCGAGATTTGGCTGGGACACTGCCATGGCCCTCTGAGGCACTGGTGTGGAACTGACGGCAGGGTGGAGGTTCATATGATTCAGGGGCTGATTCATCGCCTTCCTAGGGTCTTGCCATGTGGTGATTTTTTCTATGTGACTAAAAGAAGGAAAACAATTAATTATCTTCTTAATTGTCAGCATCATTACCTTCATCACCATCACCAATAATAGCACAATAGTTAAATGACGCTGGCTCTTCCCTTAGGATCAGCTTTAAGTGGCTGACAAGTTGTGTTTGGTTTCATCCAAGGACACGCTTGCCCATTCATCCCTCCATCCTGGTTAGCCGCACCGGGACTGCTGCCGGGGGCTCTCCAAACACGAGCCCAGGACTCAGCTGTCCAGGCTGTCCCTGTGCGCAGCAAGTCCAGCAAACCTCCCCTGTCCCCAGGGAGCCCGTATTCCCCAGCAGCCAGGAAGGGGGGCCTGCTCTCCTTCCTCGCCAGCACCCCACACTCTCCCAGCTCATAGAATAGACATAATGAGGATCCCTCCGCCTGTCCTTAGCTAAAGACGGTCCCATGAAACCAGCCTCTTAACACATTAGTGAGCTCTTACAGTAGGAGTGTAAGGCACTGCGAGGTCCACAAAGATGACACACAAAACCCTCAAGCAGCTCACCCTCGCCAAGTAAGGTGACAACAGTGTGGCTGGAGGCCAGAGTAGCAGGAAACAAGTGTAGGGAGGTAGGCAAGTGTCGGCTTATAAGGAAATTTAGATATTGAGACATAAAGGTTTCTGAGGGAGAAGATGTGATAAGACTTTCGATCCTATGCAACCTTCAATATTTATTGTTACGACTTAATCTCAGAGAAACTAGCCCAACACCAGCTTCTGCCTGAGAGTTTCCAATATGTCCTAAGAAAGGCAGACAGGGCCTCCAGCTTTGCCTGCCGCCTCCCAAACCACATTGCAAGTCCCTCCTGGTGCCCTACAGGCCCTGGCCCACTCCACCAAGTTCTTCCTTTAATGAGAGTTCGTGTGTATACATATTCATATGTGTGTGTGTATATGCATGTAAAATCGATTTTAAAGATGAGCAGATTCATCTGGTACCCCTACTTCGTTTTATAAACTGTATCAGAGATCTTTCCATATCCATCAATGATAACAGACTTCGATAGAAGATACTGAATGTTAGCCCTTTATGCTGGGCCTTGCAACCAGGTTTGCCTCTTCCACATCAAGCCACACTGTTGACCCTTCCTTCCTTAGACACACAAGAAAAGGAGCATGATTTGCTCTTTCTGTTAGACACATCATAATTTCCGGTAACAATTGCCTCCTTTGGAATTTTAGTGTAGGAAACCACTACAGCCTAGACCTAGGCTTAATCCTAGGTATAGAAACTTTGCATTGAAGTTGTATTTGTCTTGTTTTCTTTTGCTTCTGCTTTCTCACATTTAAACCCTGGCACTGATAAAATTCTTATTCAGATTTCTTTATCCAAGTTTTGAAGATATTGCCAGGGGGAACTCACCCATTGCCTTGAGGGAAAACTTGGATGTTTTCCTAAGAAGACCTTTAAAAGAGTACGATTTAAAAAGAAGAAGAAGAAGAAGGGTAGTCACCCTCAGAAAAGAAAGCAGAGTTAAGATTAATTGTTGAGTTTCAGTATTGTAGGTGCAGCCATCGGCAATCTTTAAAAAAAATCAGGTGGGGCGCGGTGGCTGACACCTGTAATCCTAGCACTCTGGGAGCCCGAGTCCGGAAGATCGCTTGAGCTCAGGAGTTCAAGACCAGCCTGAGCAAGAGTGAGACCTCGTCTCTACTAAAAATAGAAAAAATTAGCCAGGCGTGGTGGTGTGCACCTATAGTCCTAGCCAACTTGGGAGGCTGAGGCAGGAGGAGGATCCCTTGAGCCCAGGAGTGTGAGGTTGCCGTGAGCTAGGCTGACGCCGTGGCACTCTAGCCTGGGCTACAGAGTAAGACTCTGTGTCAAAAAAAAAAAAAGATCAAAAATAAACAGAGAAATAAAAATTTAAAAACCAAGACTATCTTGTTAAAAAAACATATAAAAATAGACAGGGAAAATTGCACTAAAGAGATTAAAATCATTTCTCTCAGCATAAAAAAAAATAAAAAATAAAGACAATAGTCTTAGTTACACTTTCAGTTTAACAATTGTAATTCTGTTTCAAGCTTTTATAAAATCCTTCTGTCAACTTTTGGGCAGGCAAAAACTCATAGCTAGCCTCAGGAGGTTTGTCTCAGCCTTCCAGAGTGAGGAACCAATTGATAATGTTGTCAAAGTTAAGTAAACTCCCTTTAGCAAAATAATTAGAGCTAAGAAAACCTTTGGTTATTCCTTCAGAACTCATCCTATTAAAAAAACGTTTTCCAAAGTAAGCATGTCCTACATAAGTACCTTTCACTTTGGTACCAGAAAAGACTCCTCTCCTTCATGAACCTTTCTAAGCCTCTCTGATACCATGGATATTGATGCTGTTGGAGCACCAATATCCTACAGTCCCCAGTGAAATGTGGCAATATGTATCATTTGGTGGAAGACACATAAGGACACTACTGTGGTCAGAAATTCAGCTACCAGCTGTAGGAATAATACAGAAGCCAGAATGATGCATTCCCAAATGCTGGTCCCCAACTCTGCCCCTGCATCCTGAACAGTTGGGCTGTGGCTCCTGAAAGTGGTGAGAAGGGGAACACCCAATGCAGAAAGCACTGCATCAGAAGTGGTAGATGAGCTCAGCTTGCCCAAGGAGGGCCACCCAGCTTGCCAGCCTCCATTCCCTGGGACAGAGTGTGAGGCCTTCCGGGTGGACACTCCTGCCCTCATGCCGATGGCTCTGACCCCAAAGATGTACATCTCACCAGCTTGAGGTCCCCGCACTCCCATAGCCCACCCTTCAAACTCCACACCCAGCCAACACATTTTAAGTAGTTTGGTTCCTAGCAGATTTGTTAATTAAAAGTGTCACTCACTGTATTCCCCAAAGACTGGAGTACAAGAGGGAGCCTTTCTTAAGTGAGCAGTTCTCACTACTCCAAAACAACTCTGAGAAGAAAGCCACTCAAATTCCCAGCTCTGCAGGCCGGACTCCAGCTTAGCTCTAAGGCTCAGCAAATAAGATGTCAAGAGTTGCTCCCAGGCTACATGCAGAAAGCAAAGGAGAGCTATTGCTCACTAAAGGCACTTACTTAATACAGTCCAGATGATTTGATTTGAAAACTAAATTCTCCTATTGTTCTAATCACTGAGTGCCTGGGGCTCCAGGTCCCCACACCCCTTCCCAAACCCAGGATAGGCCATTCACTCTTTCGTTCTGCTGTCTCATCTCTGCTCCCTCTCTCAACGTTACTGAGTCATTTCCTTTCTCGTATTTCTCAGTGTAACCTTACAGTTTGCCAGGACCCACGATTTAGCTAGATTAATCCCTACTTCCCTGCTACTCCCACCTCCTTCTTGGCTTCACTCCCTTGCTGAATCTACTTCAAGAAAAAGTCTCTGCTGTTTTAAAAGTACAATTTCCTCTGGAAATCAATATGTACACGTACACATATATATATTCAATCTGCCTACACACATGTATTCTATAGATACATACTCTGATAGTTTTCATACTTGAAAACGGAACAAAAAAGGAAAAATGATACCAAACTATGGTGATATACGCAAGTAACAGGCTCGTGGTGATTTTTTTTCCTTATCTAAATTCCTTTGTACTTTCCTGGTTTTTAGCAGTGACTATGTATTGTTTTCACAATCAATAAAAAACAAAAATATTCATGAAGATACAAAAGACAAAAAAGAAAACTGATGCATGGATATGCAGATCATGTGGCTCCTATCTTTCACGTGGCCCGAATAAGAGAGATGGAATCAATGACCTGGTCCCATGTTGTTTATCAAGAAAAAGAATACCAGCTCCTAAGGGGGAGAAAAACTTTTCTTAACACTAAAAAAAATGTTTTTCCCTTGACTTAAAAAGAAAAAAAATCCCCCGAAAGTGCTTCACATGGAGAGACCTGGGTGGTGTGTGGTGTCAAAGGTATCTGTAACAAATATAACGGGGAGTGCTCTTTTCCCCTTCCTTTGAGAGCACCTTGGACCACTACTTCCCCGTCAGCCTCCTTCTTTCACAGTCATGGAAAGACCAAACCAACTCCTCGTCTCCAACCACTTTATGAGAGTCTCTGCTCACAGAACTGTCCAGGTTGGAAAAGAGTTTCAGCTCCCAGGACCTGGCCTTTGCCAAGGCAAAAAGGGTCAGTACTCCTCTGAGAAGATATTTGGCAGGAAACTGTGGCTTATGGAAAACTGTGTGGGGGTGAAATCAGTTTTCCCTCATGGATTAATATTTTCTTCAATAAAGACACAAATTTAGAAAGCCATTTTATTTGTTAGGTTAATTCTATGCTTGGGGTTAAAATGTCATTGAAATGAGCTGGGGCAGTACTTCCACTCTCCCAGTCACCCTGCTGTCTAGGACCAGCCCCACCCTCAACCCGGGGAGAGGGGTGTTAACTTAGCCGGTTTCCTCCCCTCTAGCCACAGCTGCCTCCTTCATGACCTTTCACCTCCAGAAGCAATTAGCACATTGGCCTCTGGGCTTCCCTTTTGCCAGTCTTTCTGGTTTTTCTCCCTTCCTCCTTCCCTTCCCCATCCTCTCTACCAGACAATCCGTTCCCCATCTCACCTCCAGACTCATCCCAAGGACATCTGGAATCCACGTTACCCCTGAGTCCTGGGCCCCCATTGCTCATGAAATAAAAGTACAACTCACATAGGCATCTCCCTGTCAGAGCTGCCTACTGCCCTACTGTGGGCTCTGCAAAGACCAGTCTTGAAGTCATATATACCTGCGTGCCTGGGTTTTAATAGCAGCTCTAGCCCTGTGTGACCTAATCAGACATCCTAATAGTCTCACCATCCGTATCTGTGAGACAGGGGTTAAAAAGCTAACAAAACCACTGGTTCCTTGTTGTGAGGATAAAATAGGTCTGTTCTGGGAATCTTATGACCGCCAAAGTCACTTGCCAGTGACTTGCTAGTCACTGGCCATTTCGTGGCCAGTTCACTAGGCTTTCCAAGCTCACTTACTCAGCAGTGAGTGCATGGAAGGCAGCTCCAGCCTCAAGCCCAACATTTGGTTCAAGTTTATTTAACAACCGTGGATTGTATACACATATGCACAATGCATGATGTACTGGGTAGGTATAAAGATGAAAAATATTTTGCAAATCTATAGCATAGTAAAAGCAAAGATAAAATCTTATCTGTAAAAATAGAATCCACTGGCTTCTTACCGCCCAGGAAAAGGCCTGGTGTTTTGGGATGAATTTACCCACCAGTTCTTAACCTATTATGCTAACTTTATGGAAGGAAGCCACACAACAAAGACTTTCTGAAATAGAGAAGGCCTATGTAATACATTTTGTATTGCTGGAAGCATACAAAGATATAAAAATAGAAATGATTACAAGTATTTCATTTTGAAAGAATTTAAAATTCTTAGCAGCATGTTGCTTATTTCTATGGGCAAAGCTTTCCTCTCTTCAAATGTTAAGTGTTTTGTCTTCTTTACTGCCCCTCTTCTCTGCCCCCTTCTTTAATATATTAGAGTTTCAGATAAGTTTCAGATATCAGAGTTCCCCCTGCTGAACAGAGCTGTCAGGGCAGGACATGGAAGCAGCCTCCAACCTGCCTCTTTTTTTGCTACAACCTAGCTAGGTAGTTACAGAGAACCACACCGGTGAGAGGGGAATTTAAAGGCAGCCTGGGGTCATAAAATCAAGACAGACTGGTTCAAAACTCAATCACATTCAGTGCTACTTGTTTTTATCCCTTTGATGAAGTTCCTTTGTAACCTCTTCCTTTACTACCTCTTATTTTTCAGGTGCTCCTATTTCTCTTATGGCTCTTCTGATAATAAAAATGACCCTGTGGAATATAGGAAAGTGTTCTGCACATAGTAGGCATTTGAAAAATAATATTTCTGCAACTCCTATGATATTTACAAGTCCAATTTAGTGTATAAGTAAAATGTCTTATTTTAGAAAATCAGATTTTAAAAACTTTTTTGATTTACTAGGCTAATTCACCACCCTCTTAATGTTATAACAAATGGTACATACTAAAGACAATTAGGTTAAAAACCGGTAAATAAAGTAGCTTTGTAACTTGCCTTTTGTAAACCAGTCCAATTAGACCCACTCTTGATAAAAATGGAAATTGAAACAGATTTGGGTAAGGCTGATAAATTCCCAGATGGGGCTTGCCAAGTAAACCCGACCCATTGTCAGTAGACAACAAATGCTATGCCAATTTTTAATCCTGTACCAGATGGCAAGAAGACTTGCCCAAGACTTACACCAAAGTTTTGAAAATTTCCCCAATTAGATTTAGAATACAAGTATGCAAAAGCTGGTTTACTTTTTTGTTTTATGTCGGAGGATAAATGATGCCTATATTTCAATCAAATGAAACATTCCAGCAGTGTGTTCTTATTTAAATTTCGAGGCCTAGGAAATGACATATCATGTCTTACTCATATCTTGCATTTCTTTGAGTGGTATCTTTTGTTTTGTTTTGATTTTTTGCCAATTAACCAGAAATGAATCTTAACCACAAGAACAAAGGCAACTGGTATGCACACTTACTAATTCTCCCAGACCCAGAAGCACACTCTTTCTCCAGGTAGTCCCTCTGTTGTCACCTAAAACCAGAACACAGCAGGAGCTCATCGCACTGGGAGCCCCAGTGCAGTAGATGCTGAACTCATGACCCACGTCTCAACTGGCAATCCAACCTCATCCCATTTATGTGATATTAAGCTTAGTAGCCATAAACAAGTACATTGTTCCCCTCTGCTTAACCCTATCAGTCCATTTGGATAATGGGGAGTCAGCTTTTGAACTTCAAAACGTTGACAACTGGAAATAAAATACTGGCTCTTCACAGGGCTGAATAGATATAATAACATAGCTTCAGTTTTAGCATATTTCTAAAGTGATCAATCTCCCTCCCAAGTTGTCATTCTTCCTGTGATCACCCCAAATGATGATTCTTTGTCGCAAAGAAGCTTTCACAGATAACACTATAATTAGTTATAATTCTTCTTGCATTCTGCCCAAATCCTAAACAGCACCACCTCCTGATATTCTAATGCATTAGAATAAAAGATACAAAGAGGTAAAAGTCAGGCTGCAAATGTACATAGCTGACACATCCACTAGCAAAACACTCAGAGTTTAAATCCCAAAGCCATAAAAACTGACTCTTGTGTTGGATGAGAAAGCTCATCTTTCTTTGAAACCACAAGGAATTTATAGTTAAAAGCTTCCGGTCAGATTTTCACTTAGGCAGCTCATCAAACACAGCTGCAGTCTATGACACAGGAATAATAACTCATGTATAAATAGGGCACTTTTTAGGATCCTCTAATAAAAGATGATACAAGACCAGAAACGTTATTTTGGTGCATGCTTCCGGTCTCTACCATTCATTCGCCAATTCAAAAAATTTCAGAGTTCTCTGGAATTCTGAATGAATGGCAGGGATTGTATTTTTAACTACCAGGCTCTAATCCTCGACTTCCCTCACAGCCTTGCCAAGAAGTCTCCACTTGTTTAAATTAGCAGCAGTAGTCGCGGCAGCGTAAAAACTCTACTGGTACTTCCGCCCTGGCCAGCTGTGGCAATCTATCTACCGTGAATCCTTTCCGCGGAGCACCATCAACTTTTCTGCAGACTCATTCTCTCTGAGCCTACTCAGTCAGTGCAGCAGCCGAGTCAAGCAAAGCTGCTGTCAGCCCTGAGGAGCAGCATGAGCCAACTTGGGGACTGTAATATCCGTGGTTCCTGCAGGGGTTTATTTATCAGAGTTTTGTCCCTAGGGTGGGATAAAAGGGGGACACTATGAATGTGCCACTTCCCGGAGAAAACCACTTGGGGAAGCTGGCGACTCATCAACACAGCCCCAGGGTGACTCACGAACCTCACTTCAGAGGGTGAGCAGTCCAGCCATTGTGTTAGAGACACCCGTCATCGGCTCCCAGCTGCCCAACATCACCCAACACTGGCAAATCTCACTTCGCTTCTGCAAACTGAGACAAATTCTTGCTTAAGCTCATTTTTCCTATTTTCTGAAAAAACAAGAAGAAAAAGGAAAGGACTGGGAGTTTTCGTTTGCTTGTTTGACTTACGCCAAGAGCCCAACTAAAGAGCTTTGGCTGTATCACAAACAATTTTATTGCCAATTCCCGGCATTTTTTTTCCTCTTCCCATGTCAGGATCAATAATACTATTAAAAGATTTATAAATCACCTTAAGTTTCTTGTGCTAAAACTGAACAACAATGTGAGAGTTTATGTCAAGTATAAAATATGAACTTGGTAGAGTCTTTATTCTGCTTATTTCCGCTTTTGTCCTTTCTCACAAACAAAAACATGGATAGAAATGAAAAGTGGAGAAAAGATGAGCCTCTATGAATGGTGAATTCTAGAATTACCAATAAGAAGTGGAATGCATTCATCTATTTATTCATTGGACAAGCATTTACAGTGAGTTACATCTTCCACAGGGATTTGGTTCCAAAATGAGTTTTGTTTTGTTTTAATAGGTGGGGTTTTGCTATGTTGCTCAGGCTGGCCTTCAACACCTGGGTTAAAGCGATCCTCCCACCTCAGCCTCCCAAGTAGCTGGGACTACAGGTGCATGCCTCCACACCTGGTTCCCCAAAACCAGCTTTGACAAATATGGAGTGTGGTGAAATCGCCACTGAAAATCCTTTAAATGTACTAGGCTTTGTATATATTATATTATCTTTCAGGAAGCCCAATGCAGTCAGTTTCTTCCCGATTTAGAATACAGTGCTGTTTCTACAGCCAAGCTCCAAATGAAATGATGCTGTACCCAACACATATGTGGGACTTGCTAGGCATGTAAGTGTTGAATTCACGACACTTAAATATGCATATGGTGCCGAGTGCCTTCAATGCCTAGGCCCTCAAGGAGCTGGCGGTCATCAGAGGGGTGGGGAGGTGGTGGCAGTGAAACAATGAATGGTGTGGTACTTAAGGGCACAGACTCTATTGTTTTTGTGATTATAAATGGTCCAGAGCCTGATACTCTGTATCGATAGCTGCATGTTAGATATGCTCCCCACATTAGCTGCATCTGACATCTGGGAATCAGCTTTAATCTCACAATCAGGTTTAAAAAGAAATTTGTTTCTAAGCCATCAAGCTACTCTAAATGCTAAAATACTTTGAAAATTGCTTTTCCAGGCTTTCTGTCCCTGACACATGTTTTTAACATGTTTTTCCAGTTGTTCTTAAATGGGACATTGACCCACTGCTTGGCTGCTCCTAAGCCACTCCAAATGTAAAATATCTCAAAGTCAAAACTGTGCTGTCCTCCTTTCTCTTATTTTTAATGGGGCCAAATGAATTAAATGTCACTTGCCCAAAAAAGAGGGCAAATCTTCCTTAAAACCAGAAATTCTTTGGGGTCAATCTAGCTTCTCCTCTATTCATGTGAAGAGATTCAATTCCTTTTTGTTGGTTTTTGGTTTTTTTGTTTTCTTTTTAATTCTGGGAAGAGGATGAGCCACCCCATGCTCTGGCTGTTAGAGCCACTTTCTTTCCGTACATGTTTGAAAAGCATGACACAGCTTGAACTAGAAAAAAGGCTGGCATGAACCCCAGAGTCTGAAGAGACACTAGAAGTGCTTTTCAGCGTCAGAGTCCTGTTTTGCAAGAAATGATTCCGAGTATCGAAGACAAAAACTGAGGCATCGGAAGGGACCAAGTTAGGCTCCAGAGGGAGGGGAGAGTGCCACTGGAGGACTGTGAAAATAATCACTGGGCAACACTGCTTATCTTTCATGTTTTAAATCCCGCCCACAATGTTTCTTTATATGTATTTCTTGGCATCTTTGACTGAAAGAATCACCCAAATGAGGAAGAGTGGTGTAGTGGACTTGAATTTTGTTTCTGCCATTAACTGGTTAAGAGGCCACTGTTAACTTCACATAACATCTCCAAGCCCTGGCATAAGAACATCCATTACACGAGGCTGTTTTGAGAATTTCATCAAATAACAAAAGTAAAGCACCTAGCACAGTGCCAGAGATAGATGATATTCTACAAATATTAGTTCCTGTTCTTTCCTTATGAAAATCTATCCAAACTGTTCAAAGGGATCTGAGTAATTCAAATGCAAAAAAAAAAAAAAAAAAATCAGTAAATACCCCATGGTACAATGAACCAAAGAAAATGGGAAAAAATAATGGTAGACATCAATTTAATGCAAAAACTATAGATATACTTGATTTCATATAGTCAGAGTGGCTAAGTAATAATTGATCTAGAGACAAAAATATTCCAAAAGACAGAGAGGCTAGATAACCACAAGTCTCACATGGTTCCCTCACCTCCTTTTTTTGCATTCTATTAATAGAAACTCTAAATTCAGTGAGAAAAGGCCAAAGCTGTGATTCCTGTGGTGCTCTTGTTAAGTGTCTGTGGTAATAAGCATCTCAGGTCAGCACAAGATTTTCAGTCTCACACTTAAAGTAGAAAGGAGATTTCAGCTTGAAAAAAGAGCATGGTAAGATTGAATACTAGCAAAAGAATGTCTGATGACTTTCCATTTTTCCTAACAAACAAAATGCTAGAGAAGTTTTGGTCTAATTTAATTTTTAAAATCATTTACAAGGAGATAATAGTTCCAAAGTATGAGGAGACAAACCAGGTATAGAAATGCAAGAAGCTTTGAAGGTTCTGTGACTTCAACAGTTGACAAACAAATTTAGCCTTAAAAGTACTGCAGTTTTAAAGAAAACATGTTTATGCAAACTCCAAATAGAGTAACTTTGTACCCACGAATGGGCATTAATAAAAAATATGCTATTGCTTTAATTTTTTTATTGGACAAGTACGAAAACATACATGTTTCAATTATAACTTATTTTCCCATCTAAATCCCACCCTTCTTCACTAAAATTGCAGATATAAATTCTTATATAAAATAAACATCTATTTGTGTATATATAATCTTTTATTTTGATATAATTTTAAACTTATAGGAAAGTTGCAAGAATATACAAGGTACTTTCATCTACTGATTCACCAACTGTCATATTTTTTTACAGTTAGTTCTGACTGAAAAGTAGCACTAGAATAATCATCTGTTTTTAAATGACCCCTCAGTGATAATAATATCTTGGCCAGTCACTTTTCTAACCTTGAAAAGAAATGAATCTTATTCTATAACAGATAAATAAAGATGGGAAAAAGGCTAAAAAAAAAAACCAATCTGAGTAACCAAGTCAGGAAACCAGGTGTGATACTATGATATGATAAAAAATAAATATATTGGTGTCTGCCCCCAATTCCTGACATGGAGCTCCTCTCACCCTTGTAGATAGTGGCACCAGGAGAAATCTTTTGTTCTAATATTTGGTTATTGACTGGTTCCTGACACAGAGCTCCTAATCCCTTGGAATTTCCTGGGTGATAGGAGCATCTTTTGTTCTAAAGAGGCAACTCTTGGGCTCCTGGATAGCCTTGGGATGGGGGCTGGTTGTCAGGGCAACCAACTATATGATTAGAGGGTTGGAAATTTCAGCCCCACCCCTGACCCCCAATCTCTGGGGAGAGTAAGAGAGGGAAAAGATTGAGTTGATCACCAATAGTGTAATCAATTGTGCCTACATAATAAAGCTGCCAAAAAGACCCAGAAGGACAGGGTTTGGAGAGCTGTCAGATAGCTGAAAACATGGAGGTGCCTGGAGGGTGGCGAACACCTTCCCTGTGCCCTGCCCTGTGCTGTTCATCTGTATCCTTTGTAATCAGGGGGTAAAGGTAAGCAAAGTGTTCCCCCGTGTTCTGTGGGCTGTTCTAGCAAATTAATCAAATCGAGGATGGGGTTGGTCAGCAGCACAGGTCACAACCTGGAGCTTGTGACTGGCATGTAAAGGGGGAGGCAGGCTTGTGGGACTGAGCCCTGACCCTGTGAGATCTTAAGCTATCCCCAAGTAGTGTCGGAATTGAATTAAATTATAGGACACGCAGTTGGTCCTGGAGAATCTGGTGTCAGAAGTATTGTGTTGAGTGGGGTGTGAGAGTAAAAGGAAAAAAGTTTGTTTATCCTTCAGACCAGGTGACACTAAGTTGTTGATAACATCTAAACTAAAGCAATAAAATTTTGGCAATAATGGTGACCCTTAATATCCTTCAACTGAAGGAGAAAACAGACCCCACCCAAAAGGCGGGAAGCAGGGACAGATGATTCCTTTATTTATGGAGTTGCTGATGGCCATGCCACAGTGTGACACAAATCAAACATTTATGTCTAAACACCAACTTGAGCCAAATAGCTTTTTCACTGTGCCTTTTATTTAATTGACAGGGAGATTTTTCAAAACAGGAGAGAACCACCTTACTTTGATTAGTTTATTAATTAAACTGGCAGCCTCCAAATAAGTTTTCTTAGAAGTGAAGGAAATATGTGTGAATAACATTTAAATTGAGGCAAATGTCCTTCCAATGCTTGGAATGAATGTTGTACTTGTAGAGACATAGATTTTGAAGGAAAAATCATAAACAGGAAAAAATCTCCACCTCACCTTCTACAGAATGTATGATTGAATAAACAAAAGAAAAAAACACAGCTTCAGGAAAATAGCTTTAAAAGTACCCACAAAATGCCCACGAAAGAACCTGCAAGATTACTAAGAGTCACTATCACATATTACTATTATAGACTTAACTTGGTACCATCTTTCTGGAGGGTAGTTTATCAATATGTAACGAAAGCCTTGAAAAAGCTTTGATCCAACAAGTCTACTTCCATGAAGCTTACACCAAGGAAGCAATTATTAATAGGTATGGCAGAGGTGGCTGGTTGCTTTGAAATACCTGCTTTCCCTTTCTAGGTGCAAGGTATGGTCAAGAGACTCAGTTCTAGACAATAAACAGACGTACTGTGTGGAATTCTGGGTAAGTTTTTTAAGTAGAAGGGATACACATACTTTTCTACTTCCCACCCCGCTTCCTCTTTCCTCCAGCTCAGAATATGGACATGATGGCTAGAGACACGGCAGCCTGCTTGAATCACGAGGAGTGGAATTCACTCAATAGGAACAACGTAGCAGAAAGATAGGTGCACATGAAGCTATCAAACCAGACCTTGACTGCCTTACTTCAGATTTCTTTAATGTTAGTGAAATAAACTATCTCATTTCACATACTTGTAAATCACATAGTTCCACACCAGTACGAGTATGCATACTGTATGCAAAAGGATGTCCACTGCAGTTCTGTTTATGTCTTAATGCATGATGAAGGAATGGTTAAACAAATTATGGCACAGTTGGACAATGAAAGACTGAACAGATATTATAAATGACGCAGATCTATGTTTGTTAAAATAGAAAGATGTCCACAATATTGCTGAATGAACGTAATCTCACTTTGGTAAACAGAATACATATGAATGAGGAGGAAGTAGGCTTTATTGATATCTTTAGATTTCTTTGTAGTTTCTTCATTTTGTACAATAAGCATTATTTTTCTGATCAGAAAGAAAAAGAAAATGAGAAAGCTATCCTCCCCCCCAAATGAACCTACTTCCTGCTTAAAAAATAATGTTGCATTCCGCATTTGAACTTATATCTGCTAATTACAGCCTCTGAAAACAATTCCACAGCTGGAGTGCAGGGTTGAAAATCTTGTCAGTCCCTTAGCTGTGAGATGGAAAAGGCGCCACCATAATACTCCCATGAGTGCTTAGGCTAAAGGTGCTCTGAAAGGCACAAAAGGGGAAAAAAGCGCGGAAGAAGGAAGGGATAAAGAGGATCAAGGGAAATTCTATAATTAAGCAATATTTTGTGGCTGCCTCTGGCAGCTGTTTGAGTTAGTGGGAGAATCTGAAGGAGGCGGCAACAGACACAGGAGCAGCCCTCTCCTCGGGCAGATCGAGTGGGGCCTGTCATTCTGCACACTGTCTACACTTCACAGGACAATCTGGGGCATCTTATATCCAGCACCTGTCAGCCCTGGAGACTCCCAGCTGCAGTGCTGTTATTGCTGTCATCTGCCTAATCCAGAAGGGAGAAGCATTTATTGTATCTAGAAAGAAAGATTAAAATAAAATATCTTTGATTGTTCTTATGAAAGAGAAGGCATGCCTCATGTTAGTATGTGTGTTTTCTTCTTGTCCCTCTTTTTTCTGTTTTTATTAAAGGAAGAAAACTACCCTTGCAGCTGTGTTTTTCATTTTCAACCCCCATGTTAATTATATATTCACTACAAATAATGGTTTAAATTTAGTCTGATGACCAGCCACAGGGCTCCTTCTCATCCAGCTATGAGGCACATCCTGCCTCAGACCCTTTACGCAATTCCCATTGACTTGGAGAGGAACCCCGTGCAAGGAATGAAGCAGGACATAGGCCAGAGGAAATGGTATTTTCTTTACAGGATACATTAGATTTTTCCTTTCCATGAGTTTTTTTAATGGTGTTAAAACGAAAGGAGACTTCATATAAACTTTTAACTTCTCAGTAATTCCAACTATGGATTGAGTGTAGAGGGCCTGACACACAGCAGATACTCAAAAACTACTCATAGAAAAAAATGACTGAATAAAGGAATGAATGGTCAAGCATACTGAATGTGTTTACATCAACAAATCATTTTGCTTCTCAATATCAAATGTATCGATGGAGTCTGACTCAGATCTCATACATTTTTATCTATAAGTACACATAAAACTCATCCAGGAAATTTGTTTTTTTACCTGCCCCAGGAAGAACAGAGCACTAGAGAATGCCATAACACCCTCTAAAACAAATTAAATCATTACCAGTTCATTCCTGTTCAATTCGGCAAACTGGTCAATTGAGCCTCTAGCAGGTACTACACACACCACCAACCCTGAGAGTATACCACATCTGGTATATAGTAGACACTCAATAAACAAATGTGTTTTGAATGAATGACTGAATGAACTGGTGCTAACATTCACGATAATGACAGTCAGGATGATAATGATATTCATGATAATAATGATTCATATTGGCCATACTAGTGGTCATGATATTCATAATAATCATGGGAATAATGTCTGATGATAATAGTTGACATTTATATAGCATTTTATGGCTTTCAAAATTATCTTAACTTGATCATCACATAAGAAGTTTTACTAAAGTCCACTATTAAGATTCAGAAACTGAGTTGGGAGAAGTTAAGCGATTTAACAAAGCCCTTATTTCTATGTGGCAGAGCGGAGTCAAATCTCACTCTTAGAGTGAGGTCTGGGCCTCTTTCCAACACATGATACTGCCTTGTGAAGCCAAAAAGGCTGCTGTGTATAACCTGGACTATGAGGAAGGAAGGGAAAGAAGGTATAGACAGCCAGTGCTGCTGACAGCCTGACTTTTGTCCTGAACAACATCTCTTGCAGCCTTGGTCCCCCTCTTGTTTCAAAAACACACCATCATCCCTCCTTGTTCCTCCCGAAGCCCTTGAGTCATGTAGTGTGTCAACCTGTCTGCAAAGGTGACATTTTAACAGCCTGCTTTTAATCAAACCCATCCTGTTAAGGAAGGGGACTCTCGTGACACTAACACAAATTAGGTCCATGTGATCCTGCAGTTGATATTAGGGAGAAAAAAAAAGAAGAAATGCAAATACTACTGTAAAAACATAAATACAAAGCAGAACCCAAACTCTCCGCTATGACTTAAAAGGGAGAGGAAATGGTACTCTGAAGATCGACTTGGAGATTCAAGGACAGCAACTAAATATGCCATGAGCACTGCTAGAACCCTGAGCTGGAGCTGGGGATGTGATTTTAAAGTCCCTGTTGATTGGAAAGCCAACCTCTGTTCCTTCAGAAACCAGTCTCCAAAAGTTAACAGCTTCAGCCTGACTTGTCTGCAGTTTTTATTAACATTTTTATTATTTAATTACTAAAGAAAATATTCAAATGGGGTTGATGTTTGATATTTTATAAAATAAATGTGTTCATTTTATAATAAGCTAGGTAATAACTAGCCTTTATAATTGACTATAATTGTAAATACTTAACTAAAATTCAAGATGCACATTAATCTTTTCTACTTAATTTTTTCTAAAGAAAAAAATGGTAGAGATAAATTTCAATTTTTCTAAGCAACTAACTACCTATTAGCTTTTCATGATAACACTTTACACTTTTAACATATGCACAAAAGTACATTTTTGGGATGTGTTCTGAAACAAAAATAGTTTTATATTAGAAGAAATATTTCATTTTGGGTTAGGGTTTGTACTCATTTTAAATGACTTTTTGAGAAGAGGTTCGTGTTTGCATATTCAGACACATAATAAATGTTAATACAAAAGCGCAGGAAAATGTACAAATGTTCATAATATCATATGTTGCCTAATGTGAGAAAAAAGTAGAAGCCTGTTATTGCATTGAAATGTAATCAAGAGGAAAATGATAGAAACTTGACTTTATATGACTATCTGAATGAACTATCTATATTTTCTTAGTTTGCTCCAAAATGCTCCTTGAACGTTAAAATTTTGTTAACATGGTCCTAAAATAGAGACTAAGACAAGCCAGGCAATTGAGCTTTAGTCTAGAAAATTCCCATAATACTGATAATTATTTTGACAAAAAGATGAAAATAAAAGTGTGCGCTGAGGTGGGGGTGGGGTGTGTAATGAATAGGGAAGTCACTGTGAGGTCACTAGGAGGAAAGACACTTTGATTCTGCCAATCAAATCACCGCACCGATGGACCTCATCTGGTATTTCAATCTAAAATCTACTTCTCAGATAACAAAACCTTTTAGGCTCAGCCAGACTGTGAGGAGATACAGTTATATGGGGCATGGAAACATCAAGTATATTCTACAAGACATTAGTTCTAGAAGATAATTCCCTTTGCCCCTGCATCCAAAAGAGTTCTGTTGTCAAGTAAGTATGGAAAACACTGATTGCTATATTTCCCTCCTAAAATTTACACAATACATATGCACTTAAAAGGCTCTTAGTTTAAATTACCTTAACCCAACATTTCTCTAATTTATAGTAGATGTAATCTTTTTTTTCTACTTTATTAATATTCTATAGAATACATTTGAGGAATTAAGTTACAGAATACACTGTTTATGGTGTTTATTACAAGCATGACTTCAGATTCAATTTAAGAGCATTGTCTGAACACACACTACGCTTCAGACATTATAGCAATGTTTTTACACCCAACTGACCTGAATTAAAAAACTGCAAGCAGTTCCTACCTAGGATCACTGAGCAAATGTAAGTATGATGCTAAGGAGACCTGGTTCCAAAGCATCCCAATGACAAAGTTCATCCAAAGCAGAGCTAATGTTAATAGATATGAGAGAGACAGACACAGACACAGAGAAAGTTAGAGAGAGAAATGGGCACGTATTGGCATTATGTGGGGATTATCTTCTAGGATTAATGTCTTGTAGAACACACGCATATATAAAATATACATGTGCATTTCCAAATAGCTTGTAACTAAATTTGTGTTTTTAAAAAGTGACCTGAACTGTTTGCCCCCAGAAAGCTTTTAGTCTTCCTCCTTATTAAAATCAGATGCCTGTGTGTATCTATTCTTAGCGTGCTTTCGAAACAAAGCTTCCCTTGGTTCGAGGTCACAGCTGCTGCAAAGCACTCTGGGTGGCTCCTCTCCATCCCTTTGAAACAACTGGTGGGAACCTAGAACAAGGCCATCAACCAGCTGTTCAATCTTACTTTCTAACTTTAGCAAGTCAGTTGGGCATGCCACATTGAAAACCACACCAGTGAAGGTAGATTCCCATCCCCTCTAAAAAAGCAGGCACATAGAGCAAAGTTACACTCCTGTGCCAACTGCAACATCACCCAGATGCTGACTACAGGATCTACATGACCTGATTTATGCGGGGGATGCCAGTGATCGAAGAAGGCTTCACTAGGCACCACACATCTATCTGCATGCCACCATCTCTCCCCACAGTTTGGCCCAGTTACAAAGTTACCTACTAGCAGTGGCAAAGCCCAACAGTCTAGAGTCTAGAAGACCATGAAAACCAACCTCAGATTCAAAAGACTTGCATATGCACTGCGCTGTCGGCTTTCTTACTAAAATGCAGTGCTCTTCCACAGTGTTAACACACAGTGCAAGTGTCATGAAGCCCTCATAATGTAATTACTTCTACTTAATTGATCGTACATGCCCTCATCCTCTTTTTCTTTCTTTTTTGTAACTGCATGCTCATTGTAATTACTTGCCCCAAAGCCAGGAGATTTCAGAAATATTTGACTGTTTATTATCCTTTGAGAGTTACTAATTAAAATAATTTCCTTCAGTGAAAAGAGTTGCTCTTTTCCTGAATTCCCTTCCACACTGCTCACCACTGAGGAGAACTCTAGGAATGCCTTGCTAAGCTCCCCTGTAATTGACTGCCTCCATTGTTAACATATGGGTGGACTTAAAAAACATTAAACGACTTATACAAATGGAAACAAAATGCCCTTTGAGTTCTATTGATAACTTAACCTTTAGCGTTTTTGGATTAAATCCCAATTCTCGGGAAGCAGGAGGAGCCCCTGAATGAAACCATTATGTAAAACATTGTTGTGGGAATTATTTTGTGTGAAAATATATACAGTATATCATTTAAGATGTCTTTGAAGGTGGGATTCACAATTCATAATTAAAATATATAATACATATCATTTATGACTTCTCTACTTTGTGCTTCCTCTTTCAGGGTAATAGAAGAAATTTTCAGCAGGCAAAGGAACCCATGACACTGGATGTCATAAGAATGACCACCCTTGGGGGCTCCGGAAGAGGGCAGGAGGGGTGCTTCCTGGAGCTGGGAAAGTCCTCTTTCCTGTTTCAAGAGCTGCTTACATTCAATTTGTGAAAACTCATCAAGCAGTACACTTACGATTTATATACTTTTCTATAAAAATTCTACTTCCTTTTTAAAGGTAATTAAGAGAAACTATGTCCATTTTTTCTAGTAATTTGTATAAAAGACAAAGGGATGATGTAGTTTCCACCTAGCCTAAGAATTAACCTCAGGTATTTAAAGGAATAGAAATTAATATTGTAGTTGATTTTTCTACTTTTTTTTTTTTTTTTGAGATATTGCTCAGGCTAGAGTGCAGTGGCATCATCATAGCTCATTGCAACCTCAAACTACGGCACTCACGCGATTCTCCTGCCTCAGCCTTCCAAGTAGCTGGGACTGCAGGTGTGTGCCACCATGCTCAGCTAATACTTTTTTTTTTTAATGGTTTACAATATTTGAGTAAATCAATGTGAAAAAAAAAACACATCTGAGACCATTAGGAATATTTGAATATGTACTGGGTGTTAGATAATATTGAGAAAGTATTGTTTCTATCTTGATATGATACAATAAGAAATTCACAAAATCATTTACATTGCATTTTAATCAAAAATTTTAACCTAATTTAATCATAAGAAATCCATGTGACATATGGTCTAAAGTCTTTAAAAATATTATTGTGAAAAACAAAATGATAAGGGGGAGAGGGGCACTGTTTTTGAATTAGGAGATACATAATGTGAATCCTGATTGGATCTTGCATTGAGGAAAACACACAGACTTTTTTTGGAACAATTGGAGGAATTTGAATAAGTGGCTACATATTAGGTTGTATCATTGCACTAAGGTTAGTTTTCTTGGATGAATAATAGGATTTGTTATTGTGGAAAAGAATGTCCTTATTCTTAGGAGATACATGCTGAAGTATTTAGGGTAAAATCTCATGTTGGCTGTAACTAGCTTTCAAATGGTTTAGCAAAGAAAGTACATAATATGCACAGAGAGAAAGATGGCAAAATGTTAACAATTGCTGAACGTAGATTTTCAGGTATGAAAATGTTCAAAATAAAAAGAAAAAATAAATTGTTGATTTTATTAGGTATGAAAGTAGTAATTTTGTTACATAGGAAAATGTCTTTTTTTTAAGAGACACCTATTTAAATGTTTAAGGGTAAAATATCATATCTATTATTTGCTTGAGAATACTTTTATTAAAGTATATATGAAACAAATATGGCAAATATTAACAATTCTTAAATCTAGGTAAGGGGTATATGGTGAGTCATTCATTATACTATACGATTACATAAAATGTCAAAAATAACAAGTTTTGTAATATTTTTTCTCTCTTTAACAATAAAATCCTTCCCATATCTTCTCGGTCTCAAGTTTTCAAAATAAATTTTAGTAGAATTCTTTCCCAACAAATATTCATGTTATGGTTCAAAGTTCTCCAAATTTGGTAGCGCCTGGGGAGACGCCATTAGCTCAGTGGACCCAGAATTCTTATTCTTTGTAAATAAAATCGAATGGCACACTTCCCTCTATCCTCCAGTTATAGCAATAACTAGAGGAAGGGATGATAAGTGTCCTAAGAGAAGTACTAAAGTCTGTTCTAAAACTGAAAGTTGTTGAGATGTTTTCCAAAGACAAGACGTATTCCTTCCCTGCTCTCTCAGACCTGCCACTAATAACACAACAGCCTTAAGAAATTCATTTTTTTATTCTGGACCATTCTCCAATGGGGAATTAGCCATGGCACTTCTAACACCCTTGCTGCGCACAAGCAAGCCCTGGCACCAAAGTTTTCCCAGAGAAAGCCCTCTACAATCCGCTACCAGGTCAGCGCACTGATTAACTTTGAAAAGGAGAGCTCACTTCTTTGTGACTCTCTGACCTCAGAATGCAAGAAATTGTATTAAATACATTTAGATACACAAGGCAACAGCTTAGTGTGGCTTCCAGGGGGACCTGTCTTTAATATGCATTTTCTCTGCTGTTAGGACCAAAGGTGGCAAAAAGGATTCAGAGCAGTGCCTAAGGCCATAGTCTCAGACTTTGAGGTGTATTGCGTAATAGGCAATGATGTGGGCAGTGGGGAATCTTGTTTGAAGGTCAGCTCTGCCATTTACTAGCTGTATGACCTCGGACAAGCTACTCAGCCTCTCCCTATTTCTCAGTTTTTTTACTGTAAAAAGAAGATATTGCATAGAGGTTAAGAGGTCTGGAGACTTTGTTCCCGTCCTAGCTCTAACACTTACTAGTTATATAAACTTGGCCAAATTACTTAATCTCTTGGTGCCTCAGTTTCCCACAAATACCTATGACATACAAAGACCTTAAAACAAAGGCGGCAGATAGAAAGCCCTCAACAAACATTAGCTACCATTATTATTAGCACAAATGTATCTAGCCCATAAATTCACCCATAAATTTAAGTTACTAAGGCATGTAAAGCTCTTAGCATAGTGCCTGGAACACATAATTGTTTAATAAATGTTAGCTATTATTATTGGGCTTTACAATAACCCTGTTAGGTCAACAGTGCCAATATTAGTATTTTACTGATAAGAAAACAGAGGATCAAAAAGACTCAATGGCTTTCCCTTTCTTGCATGCTGACAACAATGACTCTTGTATTCCATGTTGCTTCCTAAAATTCTCTATGCCTCAAGGATCCACTATAAAGAAGAGAGGAAAACTAAAATAGCATTGGAAGATGTACTCCTGAACGTCAGCATACGCATTCTGAAGCTAAGTTTAAAATATAGCCAGGTACAGTGGTGCATGCCTATAGTTCCAAATACTCAGGAGGCTAAGGCAGGAGGATTTCCTGAGTCCAGGAGTTCTGGGCTGTATTGCACTATGCCAATCGGTGTCCAAACTTAAGTTTAGTATCAATATTGTGATCTCCCAGGAAAGGAGAATCACCAGGTTGCCTAAAGAGGGGTGAACTGGCCCATGTCGGAAACAGAGCAGGTCAAAACTCCTGAGCTGATCAGTGGTGGGGTCGCATCTGTAAATAGCCACTGCACTCCAGCCTGGGCAACATAGCAAGACCCTGTGTCTTTAAAAAAGAAGAAGAAGAAGAAGAAGAAGAAGAAGAAGAAGAAGAAGAAGAAGAAGAAGAAGAAGAAGAAGAAGAAGAAGAAGAAAGAAGAAAGAGGAAGAGGAAGAAGAAGAAAAGGAAGGAAGAGGAGGAGAATAGTAAAAGACAAACTAGTAAGTGAGAGGAACAACTATAGACTGTCTGGGGGAAAATGCTTGAATGCAAGGAGTCCGACTTTGGACACAAGCACACTTTACTCTGTGCCACTGAAAGGTTATACTACAATTTTCTTTTTGTTTGGTTTGTTTTAATCACATTTTAAATGCACAGAAAGATCTCCCTTTGCAAATTAGTTCTGCTGTAAATCTTTTTGAAAAGTGAGCAATTATATTTTCTAAACAAATAAGTTCCTCCCCTTTATAAATGTGATTATAGATACAGGTTGTTCTGTATTTGTTTAATTCAAAACAAGCAGCATCCCTATATTCAAACACGCGCATGCCTTCAGGTGGCTGCTGTGGGCCTGTATCAAGTGGACAGTGATGGCTCCTGCACTTGTGACAGGGCCTGGTATTGCAGGAGTTGGTATTTGACCTGAAATGGACCAGAAAAGCCATAAAGGCAAACTCTCCCAATAGATCCTTCATATTGTCTCTTGGCAGCACGTCAAAAATCAGTGCAAAAATCAACCGGGCGTGGTGGCTCACACCTGTAATCCTAGCACTCTGGGCAGCCGAGGTGGGAGGATCGTTTGAGCTCAGGAGTTTGAGACCAGCCTGAGCAAGAGCAAGAACCCTGTCTCTACTAAAAAAAATAGAAAGAAATTAGCTGGACAACTAAAAATATATAGAAAAAATTAGCTGGGCATGGTGGCGCATGCCTGTAGTCCCAGCTACTCAGGAGGCTGGGGCAAAAGGATTGCTTGTGCCCAGGAGTTTGAGGTTGCTGTGCGCTAGGCTGACGCCATGGCACTCTGGCCGAGGCAACAGAGTAACAGAGTCTGTCTCAAAAAAAAAATCTGTGCAAAAATCAAAGCAGAATGTCAAAGTCAAGAACACAACTGAGAGTACCTTTTTCAAGCTACAGCATTAGTACTAGCTACCACCCAGCTGTTGGTTGCCTTTGGAATCTCAAGAATTTTACTTATATCATTATCTCATTTAATACTCATAATCCTGCAAAGAAAAATTATTATCCCCATTTTATGAATGAGGAAACTGAAGCTCAAAAGTTTAAAAGATTTGCCTGAAGCTCCATAGCTCATAAATAGAAGAGTAGGAATTTGGACCCAGGTCTGCCTAACACCAAAGCCAAACACTCCTGAAATTTTCTTTAATCTTCTTTTTAGTGCCCCATGGAAGAAAAAAGAAGACACTCAGATTCTTAAGAGTCTGAATCTAAAATTAAAGAAAAACAAATATTTTAAAGAATTAAGTCCAGTCAAGTCCAAGAATTCCTCCTCAGGCTCTGTGAAGAATAAGACATCACTTTCTAAGTAAATGCAGGGTGCTGGGTTCCCTACTCCTGTGCTCTGCTTACCCTGCACACCTCCTCTCTCTTGGCTTGCAGCTGACCATCCACAAGGGTGACCATGGGCTCTGGTCTCCTACTGGCTGACCTGGGCCAGCTCACTACCTGGAGATTAGCATTCCTGGACCTAATCTCACATGGGGAAGTTGATGGGGGGGGAATGGGGGAAGAGGGACACTCCCCTCTCACTGAAAGAATGTGATTCAAATGCTGAGCTACAAGGGCAAGAAAGGCAGCCTGACAGCCATCACAGCATCTGAAATTGGGCTTCGGTTTAAGAAAAGTTAACACTTGCTTTCAAATATTGTCTTTGTACTACAAACCTGAATTTCTCAAACCAGCATTCATAAAAACTTATGTCTGCCATATTTTTGTTCTCTTTTACCTCCTAATTGTCAGGCTTTCTTTCCAGATCTCTTCAAGAAGATAAAATTAAACTGAAACGGGAAAACTACCAGGAGCAGAATCACCCCGGAATTTCTTTTAGCAAAATAAATATAAGTGGTATTTTTAATCACTGTGACCTGCAGTGGCAGGTCCAGCTACTCAGTGGGGGATGAAAGGCCTGAGATGTCATGATACTTTGGCCTATATTGGCCCTGCAGTTTCATATACATAAGAAGTTTGCTTATTTGTTTAGATTTTTAAAAGTAAACAAAAATGAATAAAATTTTGATAAATTTCTTGACATTTTAGTGACATTTATAGATATCAAAGTTGTGAGTCTTAGGTTTTTATATTTAACTTTTGAGCCCCTGAAAGAAAAAACTCATTTAACACATTGACTGCCACATGAGTTGTATTTAACTCAGGCTACTTCTGAGCCCAGGCCACGTGAAGCAAAACCCTGCAGTTGGTTTGTGAAAATCTTACTGGCTGATGTTCTCATTGTTACAATTAATATTGACAATTTAATTCTAAAAACATGGATTGCATTGCATATAACTCATGTACAGAAAACAATAAAAAATAACAAATTAGAAATGATCGTTTTAATAAAACACTGTGGCCCCAGGGAAAAGAAATTTTTTTTTCTAGCATAGCAGTCAATGTGTTAAACAGACTTTTCTATGAGGACTAATAGTTTACTTCCAAATGCAGACCACAGTATTATCATTTTTCAAAAAGAGTCTTACAAAGATGTTAAAAATACAGATCAGCCTGCCCGTTCCCAACAAATTTTGTGTAACTGAGTACTATACTGATAATTAAAATATCAGGATTCTTTAAAGCTCAACCAGAATATATCCCAGATATCCTCTAACAGTGGTCTAGTTGTTGTTTTCAGTAACATAAATCTCATAGCATCTACTACCATATGTAATTAACTCTTCCAAAGAGAACTCGTGTGTTCCTCGAGCTGCTTATGTTACATTTACAGATATCCAGATTATCTTCGAGCTGGCTCACCCACTTACGAATAGTATTCAGCAATATGTAAACATTCATCACTAATCAGAGGGGCTGTGCTTTGGAAAAGCAGTTATCAAATACACCTTTTTAAATCAAAGCACCTTTTTCTTCCACTTGTGTTATGATCAGAGCTTGTTCCCAGGAGACGAAAATGCATTCACCATTCCATGCACATCTGGGATGTTAAGAAATGGAAAAAAACTTAGAGACCATCTAATCTAACTTCCTTGTTAATTTGTCTTTTGCTTTACTGCGTCACATTCTGACAAGAAGCATTAGGATCACATGCATCTCATAAACCACCTCCACCCACCCCACAAAGAAAAGAGAGTGTGATTTGGTCATGAGCATCATTTTTTCTGAGTGCCAGCCCAGTGGACCTTCCCCAGTCTTCCATTATTAGAGGTCTCGTTTCCTCTTTTGAGGCCTCGCATCGTCCACAGTCAAGGAGTGGCAGAGCTGAGTCCACCATCTGGGTTCCTCAGTGGTAGCTGGGAGGAGATGGTCTGGAGGCCTTGAACACAAAGCACAATCCCCTCTCTCAGCCCTCTCTCATACTTCAGTAATTTTTTCATTACATAATTCACCTGCCTAAATAAAACCTCAGAGCCCCTCAACCTGAGAAAAGTCCAGGATCTTTGTGCCAAGCAACTACTATATTAAGAGGATTCCCTTTGGTTAGCAATGCTAATGACTCCATTATATGGGAGGGAAAACAGAGCGAATGTGGTCACTCTGTGTGGGAGTATGTAAATATACCTGAACTGTGTTCTGAAACTGGGGAATAAGGAACTTTCTGTATTTTACATTTAAACAATAAAAGATCAAGTATTTTTTTTAAAGATTTGCTATATTTCCTTCTAGTACTCTTACCATGTCTCTTTTCTAATGTATATTTTTCCATGGCTGTGATCACATTGGGTAAAACGTTGTATTCCACTTTTTTTCTTTTAACATCACTAACAATATTCCCATGCTATCAAAAACTCTTCTTGAACATCATACTTCATTTAATCAATTCCTTATTGTTAGACATTTAGATTTTTCTTTTTTCATTACAAATAATGCTTCAATAAACATTCTTGAGCATAAGCTTTTCGCAATGTTTTGGGTTATTTCTTTAGGCTAGAGTCCCAGAATCTGCACTACTGGGTCAAAGAGCATGAATGTTTTATCTTTTGCTTATTTTTTTAGAATAAAAAAATTATAGCCTTATTACTGAGAATAAGTCATTACATATGGATTTTTAAATTATCATTTGTGTATAAGAGCAATTTTAATGATATTTGCATTCTTTAATTGGCCAACTAATTTTTAATCATACTCCACTGACATTCTGTCCCTGCCATGTTTGGATTATGTCAGTCTATAAGGTAAGGACTCCAAAATGGCAATGACCAAGGTCTACCATAGGAACCTGGCTCAGAAATTAACATCACTGTGCATAGTACTGATATAGCTGGATACTGGATACTGGAAGGAAGATTTGATTCATCCAAGTTAATAGGCTGGGGGAAACAATGAGTCCAATTAGCAAATGGATTATTCTTGGACCTTTTGCTAGTCTCAAAAGGATAAGCTTATTGGTTCCCATGGCAGAAAACACAGAACAAATAACCAGGTTAATCGCTGAAGTTCAAAAAGTTGGCCGGTAATGGTTGTCAAGGGCTCTGTGTCCAGGAAATCCCGCCAGACAGGCACTGTTTGCAAATGGCTGGGAAATAGGGTCTGTTGCCATCAAAAACAGATGAAAAGCAGGATTTGGTTAAAAGAGTGAGTCTTTGCCCAAGCAAAACCTTTCCAAAATAAAGAAACAGTGTACACTGGCTGCCAACTGACCTCAGCTGAAAAGAGGGGACAGTCCCGCAGTGATGTTCATTATAACCAATCTCCAACTATTTAAATGGTGTTGAGTGGAAATAAGACTTAATCTACTGAAGAAACCTGCCAACTCTGACAGTGTGATAATATCCCAAACTAAAATACTCAAGATTATCAAGTCAGATTTTTTTAAATCTTAAAAGTAAAATACATGAAGATAGTATCTAATCTAGTGTTAAGAGAAACTACAATAATAGGAAGGAGGATTCATTTAGGAATTCATCAAAATTCCAAGGGTTACAGAATATCTTTAAATAGCAACAAGGTATATAGTAGCCCTCCCTATCCACTGGTTCCACATTAGGGGATCCAACCAACCATGGATTGAAAATATTCAAAATAAATGAACAAATAAATAATAACAATATAATAAAAAATAATGCAAACACTATAACAACTATTTACATAGCTTTTACATTGCATTAGGTATTATAAGTAGTCTAGAGATGATTCAAGGCATATGGGATGTTGCACAGTAGGCTACATGCAAATATTATGTTTTACATAAGGGACTTGAGCATCCTCGAATTTTGGTACCTTCAGGTGGTCGCGGGGGGTGGGTGGGTCCTGGATCCAATTCTTTCTAGATACCAAAGGACAATGGTATATCATACAGTGTGATAAAATGGTGTGAGGGTTTATCAATGATAATCTCTTCAAAAAGTAATGCCAGGCCGGGCGCAGTGGCTCATGCCTGTTATCCTAGCACTCTGGGAGGCCGAGACGGGCAGGATTGTTTGAGCTCAGGAGTTCTAGACCAGCCTGAGCAAGAGCGAGACCCCGTCTCTACTAAAAAAAATAGAAAGAAATTAGCTGGACAACTAAAAATATATAGAAAAAATTAGCCGGGCATGGTGGCGCATGCCTGTAGTCCCAGCTACTCGGGAGGCTGAGAGGAGTCTGAGGTTGCTGTGAGCTAGGCTAATGCCACGGCACTCACTCTAGCCAGGGCAACAGAGTGAGACTCTGTCTCTAAAAAAAAAAAAAAAACTAATGCCATTATTAAGAATCAATAGCAGTACCTAGTAACTTTAAGACTCTACCTATACCAGTCTCCTATGGAAATATTTAATATAAGTGAGTTAATATATGTAAAGTGCCTGGTACCTATTAGGCATATTGATAGTAAGCACTATGAAGTTATAGCTAAACTAATAAAGTCATAGGGCCAGAAGGGAAAAGAGGAGCCTGCCAACTTCCTCACCCCAATCCAAACACAAGTATGCCTTCCCCAGCCCTCCAAGAAGCTCAAGCTGGATCCCAATCCTCTGTCCTTGAGGCTCACTCCACTCACCTGAATGGGAATAGTAAAACATACCTTATAATAAGCATTCACTGTACCTCATGAGCTTGGCAACTTCCTTTACTCATTGGTGGAAATGAGGCCACCTTCTTCAAAAGAGGAGCCACACTGGGGTACTCATTTGATACATTAAATGAAATTCAAATAAAGTATTTCCATTAAGTCATGAAATTGCCCATTGAAAATTCACATTATCAACTGCTTGGCTAATAGAATATGGTAAACATGATGCCGTGCCAGTTTCCAGTTTCTTAAGAAACTCACAGCTTCTACTTTCTGTCTCTTGGAATGCTCACTCTTGGAATGCGGCCACCACGCCATAAGGAAGCTCAAGCAGCCTGTAGAGAGACCCACATGGAAAAACACGGATGCCCGGCTAACAGCCAACACCAACTTGCTGGCCACGTGAGTGAGCCACTTTGAAAATGAATCTCCCAACCCCCAATCAAGACACTGCAACTGACACTATGTGGAACAGAGACAAGCTGTCCCTGCCAAGCTCTGTTTAAATTGCAGATCTGTGAGCAAAATAAATAACTATTTTAACTACCCCCCATCCCAAACACACTATCTTAATAAAACACAGGGCTGTGCTCAGGTTCTAATTAGTCGACACTTCTAAACTACATTTTTAAGAAGTGGATACATATTTCAAAAGAAGCAACCCCAAAATGACCAGGCATGATCATTTTTCCTTTTCTTCAAAGTGCAAGGTCAGTCCCCCCTGGGAACTTTTGCAGGACTAACACCTAATATTAATACTTCTCTAGTTAACAACCAGCCTAAATAACCAAAACTAATGTATCTCCCAACTCTTCATCTATAATGTTCTTGTAAACAAAGCTGCACTGACCTAGGATATTAAAAAAAAAACTTTTTTTTTTTAGATTTTTGAAAATAAGAGCCAGTTCCTTTAGTACTTTTTAACAATCCTATGGTCTGCTTGAGAAACATGCATGTTTATAAACCCAACCAACAATCCTAAAGGCAGTATAGCAAATAGGCAGCCATGTAATCATATGGAGTGGCTGTTTCAGAACAGAAGAAATTCAATTTAAGCAAGATGTGAGAGATGGGGTACACTACACTTGAAGTTTCATTTATCCACAGAGATTTACACTAGCGGTTTCGGAAGGTCTTATTTCTATCAAATTTTAAACGCCTTTGAGCCTGGACCACATCTAATCTTCACATTTACCACCAACAACCACAAACCAGGCCTCACTAGAAAAACTACCAATATGCATTTCCAGGCACTCGAATAGAGCTGGGGGAGAAAATGAGGAAACAAAGTTTTCCCACAGGAGAACAATGTATCCATGTAGGGCAAAGAGGGAAAGCCAGGAAAACTAAAGGCAAAGCTCAGTTCGAATTTTTTCATCTGCAGAGTCCCAGTGCAAGAGGATATTTTAAAATCTTTTATATTCTTGAATGAGCATTCGCATGTGTTTTTGCTAACAACTATTTTGGAGTGAGCTGAGGATTTGGATTAAAGAATAAGCAAAGCTATGTGAACGAAGGCAACCCAAGACAAGAAGGCATTTTTGACAGGAGCATTCACTTCACTCTGGGCCCTGAGCAGCCCTAAAATCCCAGCAGTCACAGGGTCCTAAATGCCTGGGGATGTTCCCAGTTGGTCTCACAGCTGGGAAGACGGAAAGCACAAGATCTCAATAGGAACTTAAAACTCCAGTGCTTGATCATTACCATGACACAACTTTTAAATGGTCACTACACCCCTCAAATAGCTGATATTTTCATCATGGTTTAAATGACCAGGCTGATGCTCCAAAAATGTGTGAGAAAAGACTAATTTTAAATAAGTAACCAGTTTTTTTTCTATTCCAGGCTTCAACTGTAGAAATCTATTTTCAAATTTCAAAAAAAATACTTTGGGCAAGACTTTTTAAAACCCGATGAGAAGAAATTCCGAGGTAATAACCAGGCCTCGCTTTGAGGAACCAGGGTCACCAGAGGCCCGCCTATCTTTGTCCCCACCCACCCTGGGCTTACGAATGGCTCCCCTCACTACTGCAGTCTGGCTTCCCACCAAGTCCTCAAGAAATGATTTACTAAGTTCAATCAAGTAACCAGATTCTATGAAATAATAAAAGGAAAATGGAGTTCATGACTGAAATCAAGCTGGGCGGATACATAAAGAGTCTTTTGTTAATAACGGTACAAGGGAATGCAAATGAAGACAGGCTTCGCAAGGAATTTGGACATCTTAATGAAGATTTATGAAGAATTTGGAGCATATAAACCTAAATACAACAGGAAGTAAATAGTCACATAAAAACACCGCTTTATGATTTCTTTAGCTTAAAAACAATTCAAAAGACATTTCCTTCATAATAACGCTAATAATTTAACTGTGAAGGGGTTTTTTCCCCCTGTAGTGTACTCTAATTACATTCCCCATCCCCCACTGCATTTCTTTCTTTGGTTAACTCTGAAGTGGTACAGCTCACTGGCGTGCCCTAAAGCTGTGAATTGTCCCACTGATGAAATCATGAGAGTGATTAAATTTCTCTATTCCACACAGAAAGTTTTGTGTTACACAGTTTTCTTTGTTCATCTCCTTAGTAATGCAGAAGATCAACTGACATTTTCTCCTAATAATGATTGGATTATGAGATAATGTCAATGAAAAAAAATGCTGTCACGGTAAAATGCTTTACTGGTGCTACATAAATGTCATACAAAAAAACAGTATGTGAAGCTGTACATATCGCAGTCAGAACACATTTGCCACAACGAGATCGGTGATGGTATTTTGCCACAGTCGTGGATTTTACGTTGCATTCATATGGACGGGTAATCAACTTCGAGTTCATGAAATATATTTAAAGGACAGAAATGTTTTAAACTTTATAAACTGTACTCAAAATATTTTCACATTCCATAATATGCAAAGCATTTTTGCTTTGGAGTCTCACAGTATTTATTTCATGCTGTAACCTTGTGAAATAAGTATCACCATCTCCACTTTATAGGTGAAGAAACTAAAGATTAGAGGTAAATAATTTGGCTGAAATCACACTGCTAGGCAATGGCTGGGGTCTCTCTCACTCCCTGTGATAGGCCCCCTCGGCACAGCTCATGCATGCAAACCCCACCACACCCCGGGAAGGGGTTAGCACAGGACTTGAAGGGCATCCGAGTTGGCTTTAATCTCTACTCATCATCCAGAGGAGCTCCTTAGCTAAATAAAAGAGAAACTAATCTCAGGAAATTAATGCTGGCAGAGCCTGGTTTACTCCCAAGGTTCTATCTCAACTTTTAGCTGAAATTCGGAAAATGCAGGAAGTGAAGGAAGGAGGTCAAAGAAAGAGCCCTGGGACTTCCAGGAGGGCCAGGTGCTCCCTCTGTCACAGTTGCTGCTACAAGGGCTGCCTTAATCCCTGGTCCCCTAGCCCAGCCCCATTCCTGCCAGCCCACATGCTGACCAGCTGCTCAGTGTTTCTGTGTAGGGCGTGTGGGGGGCAGATGTCAGGCAAGCCCAAGGCTCCTAGCCCTCTGCGTGCCGCCCTTCCTGCTGAGGCAATGGTGACCTGTCCTCACACCCTCCCCCAGTCTCCTCAGATCAGACACACTGGCAAGCCACAAGGCAAGTGCCAGGACAGGTGCCAGAACCAGGAGAAAGGCCCACACAGAAATGAAGAAATAAACTCTACATTCTTAGCCGTGGAGCAAAGAGGGGAAAATGTCAATGGAAGGCTTGAGTTGCTGAGGTTCATTGTCACCTTATCCCCTGGATTTCAGGGTACTGAGGTTCACAGACAGGTTTTCAAGCCTGTGCACTGGAAGAGGGAAGGGTCACTAACTGAGAAAAGGAGTAATTCAGAGAAAGGGAACAACACTGTGAAGGCCCAAAGGCAGGAGACAGTACACTACGTACAAAGAACTGTAAGATCATCTATATGACTGGGGAGTAGAGGATTGGTCAGAGGGCCTTGTAAGCTCAGTTAAGGCATTTGAACTGTATCTAAAACGCCAAATGAGGAGCTTTAAAGCCTACGGCATGATATTAAGACATCTGTCTTTTTAGAAAATCACTCTGGCCACAGCACAGCAATGGATTGGAGGAGAGTAAGACCAGCTACCAGGAGGGAGACCAGTTAGAAGACTTGCAGGAGCCTGAGCAAAAGATGCTGATGACCTACACTAGCTCGAGGTATGGAGAAGGGAGCTGGTTATGGAAGAAATGCATGAGGTGAGGCTGAGAGACCCTGTAGAAGGACTAGATGTGACAAGTGAGGAAGAAATGATGGGTGAGGTTGCAGCTTTTTACTGAGTCCCAAAACAATGGAGGAGGAGCAAGTTTGAGTGAGATAAACCCCCAAGGTGGGGCCTGTGGGTGGTGATTAGATTATGGGGATGGAGCCCTCATGAATGGGATTAATGCCCTCATGAAAGAGGCCAGAGGGAGCTTGTTTGTCCCTTTTACCATCTGACAACTTAGGTAGAAGCCACCATCTATGAGAAATGGGCCCTCACCAGACACACAATCTGCCAGTGCCTTGATCTTGGACTTCCCAGCCTCCGGACTGTAAGAAATAATATTTGTCGTGCATAAACCACCTACTTCATAGTATTTTTGTTGTAGCAGCCTGAACAGACTAAGAAACGTACTAATTATTTCGTGCATATGCATTTTCCTGTCTCATCCAACTTTAAGCTGTCTAAGGACAAAAGTGTATCTGGCATATGCCCTGGTTTTTCCAAGGCAGTGTTGGTTCGAAATATTTTGGCCCTATGCATTCTTGTATCATTAAAATTTCTAAGAAACAAAGTGAGGAAACATCAATATTTGTCACTAAATCACATGAATAATAGCTCATATTGATAATTCTACAACTATTGTGCCCAGGTGAGAAGCAAACTGTGAGGTCACACCAACCTGAGCTGACATCTCAGCTCCACCACGTATAGAAAAGTAACCTTGGGCAAGTTTCTTACCCTCTGTGTGCCTCGAAAGCCTCCTTTGTGAGAAGGTAGAATTATACATAACTAATTGGTTCATTTATACCAAGTGCTGAGTATGGAGCAATACAGACTCCATCTTCACCCAGCTTATTGTTAGATAATGACATAAATAATTAATTACAGTTGCTCTGAACAAGTACAGGAGGCTAACATGAGAAACTTCAGTCCCCAGAAAGGTCAGAGAAAGCTTCCATTAAGAGGAGACCCTTTTAAGGTAAGACTTACCAGGAATTAATTAGATTTTAGGGTTATGGGTGCGGTGAATCCCAGAGAGCAGCGTCTGAGGCCAGATTTAATTTTATTTTATTAAAAAAGAACTGAGAGGCAGGGTGTGGTGGCTCATGCCTGTAATCCTAGCACTCTGGGAGGCTGAGGCTGGAGGATCATTTGAGGTCAGGAGACGGAGACCAGCCTGAGCAGGAGCGAGACCTGGTCTCTACTAAACATAGAAAAAAGTAGCTGGGCGTGGTGGTGCATGCCTGTAGTCCCAGGAGTTGGAGGTTGCAGTGAGCTATGATAATGCCACTGCACTCTAGCCTGGGGGACAGAGTGAGACTTGGTCTCAAAAAAAAAAAAAAACTGAGAGACAACCACCCTGACTAGGGGTAAAGCAGAGAAGGAAGTAGTCTGGAGGAGAGCGATAGGGAATGAAAGCTTTTGCTATTATGGAGTTATTGATTATTGTTATAATACTATTATAATGGTATTTTTTCCTATTTTAAAGCCCAACAACAACCTCTTATAAAAATAAACAATATTTGTGATATCAAGGCAAAGGAATGAGACAGTTTTAAAAATAATTAAGTATTTTCAATTGCTTTTATTTTGCCCATCTTTTTTTTTCAGTATTCACTGAATAAATGCACATGAAATCTTTTCTATGAGTAGAAAAGCATAACACAAATATAGATCCACTGTTACTGCTTAGAAGGCTGATAGCATGGGTTAACCTAAGTGTCTTTTGAGAACTCGACATAATCATTTTCTAAATGACTTATTTGATTGACCTGTCTCTAAAGTTTGAATTTGATTGCTGTGCTTTCCAAATTAGCTAAATATAATTAAAACAAGTGACTTCATTCTCTGTGGTGAGGAATCAGAGTTATCTTCAATGATCGACAACTTTATAGAAGACTGAAAAAGTCAACAAGACTTGTGTGACTATAAAATTTCCTCTGGTAATTCAAAAACATTACTCAGAGATTTGCCAAGAGATAACTGAAACAAAAAAAGAAAAAGGAAAAATAAGTAGTGAGTAAGCAGGCCTCTTTTAAAAAATACAAATAAAGCCACCTACCTATCATGTTCAACAGGAGATTTCCATTAGAATCTAAGCTTCATGAGGACAAACAGTTTGGTCCTCAAGGCCTATGCTAGTGCCTGGGACATAGTAGGTTCTCAAGAAATATTTGTTGCTTGAATAAATAAATAAATAACAAAAGTAACTGCAAAAATATGATATTTTTGTTAAAGTCTCAATTATTCATGTAATTTTATTATTTTAATAAATACATTTTAAACAGCTAATTTACCATTATATTGTTTTTATAACTGTAAGAAAGACTACACAAAATAGAAAAATATTTCATTTGGAATACTGAAATGTACATTTTTGCATTCTAACTACCCACCATCCCCCTCACACACACACACAAAACCACCACCACCAGGCCTTAACAAGTACATTAGTCACTCAACAAATATCTAAATAATTTTTAAGAAGGTAAACTGCAAGAATTATCATCAGAAAAAGAACTAAAACGCAAGCGATAAAAGGGTTTAAAATGTTAAGCTCTGCACAAAACCTTAGAAGTCATTTAGCCCGACCTCATTATATACCAGACGGGCAACCAAGGTCCAAAGTGCCACTCAACTTTTTAGTACTGGGGCAAGGACAAGAACACTAGACTCTCCTCAAGAGTCATCCAGACTCTACCAGGGATATTCTTCACAACTTTGTATTAATTAATCATAATCAGATTACCCACAAAATGGTACTGAATGTACCATGTATTTACCACTATACCCTCCTCAAATCCCCCAAAAATTATTGTGCTAATTTGCTAGGATAGAATCAGCAAATTATGGCCTGCAGCCAAATCCCATCCACTACCTGTTTTTGTACAACAGGCAATCCAATAACTTTTACATTTTATATTTACAATCTAAAGTTTTTACATTTTTAAGTAATATAAACAAATTAAAAGAATAATATTTTGTGATGTGTAAAAATTCAAATTTTTGTGTCCATAAAAAAGTTGTATTGGGACACAGCTACATTCATTTGTTTATATATTGTCTATGGCTGCTTTCATGTTATAATAGCAGAGCTGAAAAGTTGCAACAGGGACTGACTGTATGGCCCGCAAAGTCTAAAATATTTACATCTGGTCCTTTACAGAAAATGTTTACCGACTCTTGCACTAGGAGATAGTTAATGTGACTTCGTTAAATTTCACCGTCTGAAGAGCCAGCCTTGTCCCTGCCAACCAGCTGCAGTCACTCACATGTTATTTCCTCTTCTTTGATTACTGAAACTCCACAGCAAACTATTGTTTTTACCAGTCACCCAGAAAACAAAGATAAACGTTTCCACAGAGGAAATAATAACCTTTCTTTTCCAAGGTCCTCATCTGCCTCACTTCCAGTGAAATTAAAAGCGATTCTTGGCCGGGCGCGGTGGCTCACGCCTGTAATCCTAGCACTCTGGGAGGCCAAGGCGGGTGGATTGTTTGAGCTCAGGAGTTCGAAACCAGCCTGAGCAAGAGCGAGACTCCATCTCTACTGAAAATAGAAAGAAATTAATCAGACAACTAAAAATATATAGAAAAAATTAGCCGGGCATGGTGGTGCATGCCTGTAGTCCCAGCTACTCGGGAGGCTGAGACAGAAGGATTGCTTGAGCCCAGGAGTTTGAGGTTGCTGTGAGCTAGGATGACGCCACGGCACTCACGCTAGTCCGAGCAACACAGTGAGACTCTGTCTCAAAAAAAAAGAAAAAAAAAAGCGATTCTTCATTCACAGGGATTTGTCTGTGTCATTTTCCGCAAAGGAATTCAGAGGACTCTAATAGTTCATTTTTACAATTAAGGGCTCAGGCAGAAGGAAAACAGCTAGGTAATGAGTTTACCATGAGGAGAAAAAAAAAGGAATGTTTAACATAATCTGAACTGAAAGTATTTTTCTCTTCCTTTAAGATGGTGTTCTAATATCAAAATATGCCCTTATATACATCTTCTAAAAAGTGAAAATCATAATATCCATACTTAAATTTTCAACTTTCTGGTTTTCCAATTGAAAACAAAGTACTGAATTCATACCTGCTCAGTACTGCAAAATGATTTTAAATGCAGTTTTTGTTTGATTCTGTTTCATATTATTTTCCTTTACCAGTGTACAAAATACTGCCTTGTAACACATAAACTAGGAAAATCCCACTCCTGCAGATTTTGGAAATTAACTTCAAGGGTTTCTATGTTCACTTACATCATGAACCCAGCTGTTCTGTTCCTAAAGTTACAAATGGCCACTCTTCGTTTTAATAGCAGATTTAAAGAAACCTAATGTTAGTTCAACACGGGTAAACACTCTCCAACATAGTATAAATAAAGAATTCTTTGAGTTGTAAATAGTAGTTGCTCAAAGTAGTGGAAGGGTGGCTGAACAAGACAGAGACAAGGCTTCTCCCTCCCTCCCTAGCAGGACTGGGCAGGGCAGGGAAAGGAGGCAGGACACCAGACGGCTGGAGGAGCTTAGTCCTCCAGCAGGACACTAGGATTGCCAACTCCTAAACGCAGCCACCATTCATTCACTATTCATTCACTTGTCAAACATTAACTGAACACTCTCCGTATTCATGCAACATCCAGGGGATTCCAAAGAAGAAAAAGGCCTGGATTCTGCCTTGAAGAAGCCTACGCACATGCAGGTTAGGTAAAATGTGCAACAGAGCCAATAAAGCTGCAGAGCAGACAATGGCATATGCCAGGGGTCAGCTAGCTACAGCCTGCAGGCCAAGGCCCGCTGGTGGCTTGTTCCTGTAAATAAAGTTTTATTGGAATACAGCCACACCCACTCATCTATGTATTGTCTATGGACGCTTTCACACTGCAAGGGTAGAGTTGAGTAGATGCGATAGAAACCATGCGTCCAGCAAAGCCAAAAATATTCACTGTGTGGCCTTTTTCAGAAAGTTTGCCGACCTCTGACATAGACCAGACAGAGATCAAGCCAACTGGAGCAGTCTGAGACTACATGAAAGAGCTGACATTTGGTCTGAGTCTTGAATACTCAGAGTTTCAAAAGGTAGCAATTGGAAAAGAATATCGTGCAGAGCACAATGACCAAGACGAGAGGAATCTGGACAGCGAAAGGATGGAATCTGAATGGGGATAGGACGTGAGAAGGAGAGAGCGGCAAAGTGGCTAGCACCGCTCACCCAGATGCACGGTTTGACAGTTAATAACACAGTTCCAGAGTGTTTGCTGATTCACTGGCACTGTCGTTCCCCTTTTCTCTAGCTTCCTTCACATTTATGGCAAATTCCATTGGAACCAAACAAAAGCCAAGATACACCCCGGAAGCTCAAAAAAGTGTTTGTTTACTGAGTGATTACTATGATCAAGCATAAATTTGAATGCTACTTTAATTTCAAAAACACTTTTATTTACATTATTGCCTACACTTGCATTTAATCCTCAATCATTTCCATGTGGCAAATGAGGAAAACTGGGTGACCCACCTCATGTCCCATGTGGAGTCAGAGGCCAAGAGACTGGCTAAGAACCCTGGATTCTCCATTCCATGGAGAAGTTGCCACATGGACTGCATTCTAGACCAGAAATTCTGATAATCAAACACCAAATAATCAAACAGGAATACTTTTTTTTGATACGTCCTTGCCAAATTTGAACTGTGGCCTCATAGTTGCATTATCTAAAGCTTGGTGCTACTCAAAATCCAGATCAAAGACCAAGAGTTTGAGGTAAATTGATTCAGTACTTCAATGAGATCTGGCCAATTCATACCACTTCGTTACAATGGGCACTGGGTAAATGTTCACATGCATTTACTTAAATCCATTACAGAAGGAAAGAAAAAAAATTCCACCTACCAGTGTATACCTTTGCAGTTAGCTTATCTTAATTTTGCATTGGAAACTTAAGATACTTAAGAGAAAGGCATCATTTGTAATTAATTTCCTCGTCCCTCCATACTTGTGAGTACACAATAAACAGTGTTTGAATGAGTCCCTTAAAAACCCCAGTTGCCTGCCAACTAAGTAATATCTTCTTTTCAGGGAAGTGTCATCAAAGAGATTCTAAAACCTCGGGTCGCTGAGTATTTCCTATGCAAGAGGATATGAGGCTGTGACACTGAATTTCTCCAGCAGGAAGGATGTTCGGCGTGATGAGTAAATGAGCCATTAGCACAGAAAACAGGAGTTACTCCCACCATTTATCATGCCAGAGTTTGGAGTTTCCACACTCACCAAGTCTCTACGTATGGTTTCTTTAACCATGGACACTATCTCTTCTCAACCCCTTTCCCAAGTCTCTCCACTCACACCCCATCTCCACTGATCCCTCAAAACATCCCTTCCTATACGATTTTAATGTTTTGTTCCTTTACCTGCTTGCTTCACATAAGACTGCCTGGAGTCCTCTACGACTAAATTATTTCCATCATAGTTAACTTCAGAACAGACCATGGCTCTGATGCAGGCCTGAAAAAGATTTTGAAATATGTAATAACTCTTCGTCCAAAGTAGAGGCAGGTAGGCTGGTGGTGGAGCAGAGAGGCATTTTTACACCCCTCAGGATCGAAAGGAGAGGGACTACACTCTGCTAGCATCCTATCTTCCAGCATCTACCTACCCTCACCTTTCTGAACGTCTATCTCCTAAAGCCTGGGCAGTCTCAGAAGGCAGATGAGGAAATGTACAGGCACAGGACAGAATCAAGTATGAAACCTAAACACAGCTGAGGGGCCAATTATCCTCTCACGGGGCCTAATGAGATGCTGTCACGAAGGTGAGCGTCACTCCCCACCATCAGTAATGAGGAAACAGAGCCCAGAGCGAGGGACCAAGTACAGGATTGAAGAAAAGCAGCAACATGAAAGGTAAAAGTTTGGTTGTTAAGAAAAATTACCTGTTTCTTCCTAGTATATTCCCTTCAATATAGCCAATCTCCATTCCCTGCATGCTTTATTTTAGAAATTTACATTCTTTTATTACTTTTTTAACAATCAAATAATCCAGGTTCATGGTTAAAAAAAAACTGTAAAATACAGATAAACCAAAATGAGAGAGAAAAATAGATGGATGGAAAGAAGAAAGAAGAAAAAGTCCGTAACTTCCCTACCAGAGAACCCATGGCTAACATTTCAGTATTGCTTTCCAAGCTTGTTCTTGGTTTCATGTCTTTTGAGGGGTTTTCTTGAACTGCTTTCAAACATCAGATTTTACTTTTATTCCATCTGGGAAAATCAGCTCTTCCGAGAGCTTTAACTAATATATGATTATGCTGCGCATAATGACATTTTGGTCAAGGACGACCAGATATATGACTGTGGTTCCATAAGATTACAATGGAGCTGAAAAACCATGGCCTACTGACATCACAGCCATCACATTATCCTTTTCTATGTTTAAATATGTTTTGACATACAAATACTTACAATTGTGTTACAATTGCCTACAGTATTCAGTACAGTAACATGCTGTACAGGTTTGTAGCCTAGGAGCAAAAGGCTCTACGATGTAGGTTTGTGTAAGTGCACTCTATGATGTTCACACAACAACAAAAATGCCTAACAACGCATTTCTCAGAACTTATTTATGTTGTTAGGTGACTCATGACTGTACTTCTCAATGACAACAGCATTGATAATCAAGAATTTCTTTTCATCTAACGTAATATAAAAATTTGTTTCTTTATCTTTTTTCAAAATTAATAAGGCTGTTTTGACCCAAGATGTCTTTTACAAACAACACGAACTTCTTTCAGAAGGAGACACCACAGTGGCAGCTTAGGTGAGTGATAGGTACAGGGAAGTTACATTATACTATTCTACTAGTATTCCAGTACATTTGAAATCTTCCACTATAAAAAACGCTTTGTATACGCACCTAAACAGCACGTAAAAGTGCTGTTTTACGTGCAGACCAATATGTGAAGTACTCTCTAAATGAAATAACCAATATTTTGTACTTTCAAAGTACCGCTTTTAAATAAAAGATTTGCATACATGTTCTGGTTTAATGCAGAAATACCTAAAACTCAGCTATGAAAACTAAGTCCAAAACACTGGTTTCTGCCATTTTTAAACAGGTTTCTTCCTTGCCATACTGATATAACAGACTCTTAAAACCATCTCTAAATGAGGGAGGGCAATCAATGAACAAGAATGACAGAACATTGATAACTGCTTAAGTGGGGTGACAGTAGGTACATTGGAAATTATTATACCGTTTTCTGTACTTTTATGTATATTTGAACATTTCCACGATAAGAAGTTTTTTTAAGAAATCGCTGTGAATATATTGCTCCAATTATGAGTAAATCTTTCATAACCAGTGTAAATAAAGACAATTGAGCTTTATTGGAGTGGCTACTTACTATGTGCCCAGCACTGTTCCTAGCGTGTCGTGCTTGTCAATTCCTTGAGACATGCCTGCTCATAGGTGTTACTGGTTCTGATCTGATATCTGAGGAAACTGGGGTCCAAAGAAACAAGCAACTTTGCCAAGGACTCCAGGCAAGCGAGATGGAGGCGGGGGCAGGGGGCCGCACCATGGAGGTGTCTGCTACACATATTGTTTGGTCCCTTTATAAATATTATCGTACGTGAGCATGTCTGTTTCATTGTCACTTGCAGTATTTTAGTGCATCCTGTTTTTCTAGAAAAATGAATCAGACTCTCTCTGTTTATCCAAGATAACAAAACAAAACAAAACAAAAAAGGCCCGAGAACAATATTGGTCTGATGGAGGCCATCCTGACTGTAAAAGGAAACGTCCCTGAGTCAATATCCTCAGTGAGAGACATCCCTTCATAAAACAAACCAGGAATATTCCAACAGGGTTCAAATAAGTATAAACATCCACACAGTTCAGGGGAAGCTACTCTGTACTCAGCAACTGGTAGTTTTAGTGCCTATGTAGGCTTTTCCTGGCTCATCTCAAACTCAACTCCACAAACTCGATACCCTCAAATGCCTGAGGCTTTATAGGTCTCTCATTTTTCCCCTTAACTGAGAATGCCTGCTTCCTGCCCCTCTTTTCTGCCTATGAAAATTCTACCCTCTCCTTAAACACCCGGCTCAGGAAGCACCCTCCTCCATAGTCCCATGTCATCAATTCCCCTTGCTGGAACTTAGTGCTTCTTCCTCTGTACTTTTCCTAATAAAATGGCTGTCCTCTCTTTTAATACATTTCCTCATTCTAACATGTATTATCAGAAGCCATTTTTAGATTTCTCTCTAAAACTGAACGTAAGTTATTTTGGACAAAGGCCATGTACTGATTCGTTATGACAGCCCACAGTCCCAACACAGACTGGAAGCTGAATGTGAAAGGAAAACAAAGGCGGGAGGGAGGAAATGTTGCTTTATATGCCCAGGCCAGAGACGAGTCTGATAAGGGGTTAGGTTCTAAAGTCACCAGGTAAAGTCAAAACTAATGTAGAGAAATTGCTCTTGAAAATCCCCTAACTGTGCATTATGTTTGCTGTGCCATTTTTAGATATTCTATCTCTTAATAAAATCAGCATACCCGGTTTTCCCTCCAGCTTTGGAACAGGTAACTGTGAAGACAGCTGGTTTGCATTTAGGGGCCACACTGTGCATGACAAGTTGGTCACACATTGAGGGTCTCCTGGGGACTAAGATGAGCAGAAGGCAAAATGAACTCTCATCTCATCTCATCTTATACTCAATCCAGGGCAGCCAGATTGGAGCATCATGCAATCCATCTTCTCTCTCTCTGCTCCTCCTCTTTCTCCAAGCTCACATCATTGCATGTGGGTGAGCGAATGCCCACACCATGTAACTTCACTGTGCTGCTTCAAGTTCACAACTAGAGGTTTATGGGTTCCCATGAATTAGCTACTTTTCATTATTTCTCGCTGGCCTCGTTCTAACAAAGGATTTGGAGCCTTTTAAAATTCCATAACTTATAACAATATTATTCATGGACTCTGAACCCCTCCCATGGATACAAAAATAAAATGTAGAATATTCCACCATTGGCTAAAAGAAAATAATTGTTATTGTAGTACATGCACATAGGAAAACCTGGAAGGATTTATACCAAAGCAAACAGTGGATATCCAAATGGTGGATTGTGGGAGATTTTTTTACCCCTTTACTTTAAGAAGAATTATGATTACTTTTGAAATAACTTCTAAGATTTATTTTTTAAAGGCTACTATCAAATTCTTAGGGATGGGCTGAAACAAGAGATTCCAAAGATAAAAGCCTGTGCTCTTTGCAGGCATGTTCTCTCAGACACTGAAGAACAGCAGCGTGAGGGGCTCCTTGAGCCAACAGGCTGCCTGCCCAAGCTGGCCACAGGCCTGGGGCTACAATGTCCTGCAGCCAACAGATATATCTGGGCGTGCTGGTGGGGTCAGCAGACACTGAGGCGCTGGTACCAAGCTGGAGGTGGGGAGACCAACATGTCTGAGCATCCATCTGTGCTGGTCTTGGTGCCAGAAACCCAACATGTGCTGATCTCTAATCCTCTCAACACCACCCATTGCAGACAAGAGGCTAGATAACTCACCCAAGATCACACAGGCAGAATTTGAAGCCAGGTAAGTCAGGCCCCAGAGAGTGTGCATAAGCAATGTAATAGCTATGACAAAGACGTGGTTCCCACATTTCTGAAGCTTACAGACAAATAGAGAAGATGAGAGATAAAGAGATGTAATGTCAGGTATGAGAAATTTCAGTGAAAGGTAAGCATAGGGGGCTTGGGAATATATATCAGAAAAACCTTATAAAGGGCAGAGCTGAGATTTGAACCCAGTTCTGCCTACACCTTAAGTCTTTGTGTTTTGCACTACACTAGGCTGCCTCTCCAAACTGCAGGAGTCTAGAAAGGCAGAGGAAGCTCCAACTGAGAGAACAAGTACAAACCTGCCGCCTCTCCCCCACCCCTCCCCAGTACTACCTGGGCTCCTGAAAGAATCAACCCAGAGCCAGCATCTCCTCCAACTCACTGACATCTGTGAGATACCCAAAGACTCCAACCCAGAGATATTCAGGCTGCTGGCCAAACAAGGAAATCCAAGATAAACCTGCCATTCTCTCATGACCTCATCCTGCTGGAAGACAGACAGAAATAATGGCAAAGAGGAATAGCCCTGAATGTTTTTCTGGCACCTTTTAGGAAGAGATGAAATTCACCATCAGCCACACCTCTCTGAGGTTAGACCACTGAGCTGGTGGGAGGAGGCAGGGAGCAGGAATTCTCCTGAAAGCGATCCTGTGAGCCCCCCGAAGCTCCTCAAAGAATGCGAAATAGCACTGCTTCCCCTCAAACTCTTCCCAACACTTGACATGAGTTCCTGTGAGGCAGCATCTGTCAGCAGTATTATCAGAAAAGAAATCAGGTACATAGCACTGGTTGATGATTTCTTCAATCTCCACACTCTCTTTTTGCAGCACAAAAGGTACTTTTGCTCAAGCCTATTACTTGAGGTTTGAACTGACTGCTGAAGAGAGGGCCATACCTTAACTTTATTGCCCCAAAATGTGGTGGCCCCAGCAATACTGCCTGCTCAGGCTGCTGGCTAATCCTCCCACAGGCTGAACCTGGGGATCACATTACACCAATGGTCTGGTTCTCTCAGGATCTTAGGGATTTGATCTCAGGGATAGATTTTTAAATTTTGTTTTCCAAACTGGTGGTCCTTTGGAAGCATCTAGGAATCTGTCATTACACCTTCCTGTCAGTGCCTGATTAGGGGCTTGGCTCCATTTAACATACACATGCTCTGATATTTTTTTTTTTTTTTGGTCCTGGGCTCTATCATATGACACTCTTGTATAGACTCGCTCTCTTAACCCTGGAAACAGCCTTGTTGGATAGACGTTTTGTGCCATCTCTGTCTAGAGATGAAGAAACTGAGACACAGAGTTGAGAACTAAACCCAAACATTCTGACTCCAGGACCTGTATTCTTAACCACTACACCAGACAGCCTAAAGAGGGTTTAGGGCAACTCGGTTTCTTTATTTTTTAAATAATGTACCCACAAAGGGAAGCATGGCATGTGAAAGGTAAACAGAGGTCATGAGCAGACATCTTAACTTCAGTGGTGTGAGATCCAAGGATGTAACTGGATCTTCTTGGAACCTGTTTGATCAGCCCTTAAACTGAGGCAACCACAGAATTCACCTTCCAAGATGATAGTAAATCTAACCGCAGAGTTCAGCTGGACTAACAAGTCTGGATGAGGGAGAGAATCCGGGGTCAGTTGTCTTCACATTAGGTCCAAGTGCCTTAAGGAAGACCTTTTGGAAGGCTGGATCTCATGCAACACCAGACCATGTTCTTCTGCACCCTTCCTGCAGCGCCCCCGCCCTATCCACTTTTATAAAAAAAAATTCTTTTAAACAACATAGTGTATTAATATCTACTCAAAATGGCAGAAGATGTTTTTATAGGAGCCAATGCAAATGTCTAGATCATTTTTATCTAGGTCCTACCCACCTACCTCAAGTTCCAGCTCAAATCCCATCTATCTTTCCACAAACAGCATTTCCATAGCAAAAAGTTACCACTGTGTCTGCCCCACATGCAAGAATAAACCACATCTCTAGGCTCCAGAGCTAGGAGACCACACACATCAGCCTTTACATAAGAATCTTAACACTGTAGTGTCTTAAGTGTACTGTATTTGCTCAGAATGACACAAGTGGAGAGAATGCAAACAAACTACCAGAAATCTGGAGCATGATAAAAGAATCCATGTCACTCTCAGTAGGAACAATTCTGTACAGGAATTAATTTTGCTGAATGAACCACAGATCCCTGAAAACAAATTTGCTGTAATTTTTATTTTATGGTCCAGAAAATGTCACAGAATAACATGCTTTTACTACCTTAGCTTTTGCTTTGCTTAAACTGTTTGAAGTATACTAAATATGGCGTTTTAAAGGGCAAAAAATACTAACCCAACATCCCTTAGGCATCCCTTATAAAAAAACAGTCCTTGTTTTTAAACTTTTTAAGCTTCTTAAATTTGCTTCTTTGCTGTCTACTTTTTAAAATTCCAGACGGTAATTCTAATCACAGAAGTCTTTGTGAAACTATATTTCTGTGATTTTTTTTTTTAAACTCAAGTAATGTTATTGGAAGGAAGCAGAAAACCACAGTGCCCAAACAGAAGTGACTAACGCTAGAAGCAAGTGCTGTAATAAATAAGGCCGCCAGAGCAAGAGACCACTGCACCGCAGTAGCCTGTTGTGTATTCCTGTGGCCAGGACTATTTGGAGACTAGCAACCAGATTTTCCAGCTCCCTTGATGTGTTAATCAAAGTAACCAGGTGCAACTCCTTTCACTAGCAATCTTTTGCTAAAGATGATAGAAAAAATATAGGAGGAACAAAAACCAAGGAGAGGAAGAAATCCAATTCATTCAGTAGAAGACAGAAGTCACAAGCCCTATGACCAATTATGTTACAGATCAATTTTTAAAGAACTACATATGTTTTATTGTCTAATATTATGCATTGCAGGTGTTCCCAAAAAAGTTTTACATGGAAGATAGACCAGTAACCTTACATTAAATAACCTTTTTGAATTTCTGTTACCGTTTCAACATGTTATTGGCAGTTTCAAAATTAGAGCATGGTTTCTCTTTGGCACCATAAGAATGTTTGCTCTGGGACTCAAAGAGTGAAAATGTCTTAATCAATCATTGAACTTTCTTTATCATTATTGTTTCAACTCTCACTTACTCACCTTTATCTACAACATATTTTTGTAGAAATTATGTATCCATATCCCACACTCTCCCCTTGCAAAGATAATAACACTGTCTACTACTGCTCACTGCACATCCCCCCCATCTTATGACATGACTGGTAATAACTATTTCTTCATGAATATAAAATTGGTCACCTCAAAAACAGTAAGAGGCTTGTTTTAGCCCAGTTTTATTAAATATGTCGCTGGCAATGATGCTTTAGTTACAGCCAGATTGATTAAAGCAAATTTGGCATATTGTTATTATTTTCCCAGGTACTAGTATCTTTTTCATCAAGTTGCTATTATTTGAATGATAGACTTATTTTTCAAAAACAATGAAAATATGATCATCGTCAGTGTAATTTATTAGATACATTAAATTTATACTAATAATATATAATATGAATAGTATATAACAATGATATCAATCTTTTGGTACTGCCAACCGAATTCTGTTTTCCCACATAGTAAAAGAAAATAATTAATGTACTCAATTTAGTTACCAACTAAAATGGGTCTGAGTTGATCTTTTTTTCCCATTATTCCCATTAAAATCCATAGAAATAATAGCCTTGTGTCTAATAATTCCACTTCTAAGAATGAATTTTAATGAAGTAATCAGGACGCATCTTAAAAATCTATTAGAATGTTTATCACATGGCTATTTAAAGTATAAAAATGGGAACCAACCTAAATGCTCAGAAATGGAGCTAGATGAACAAATGAGGGTATAGCTATGAAACAGAATGTTGGGTGGTCATTAGAGTCATACTATGATGCCATTAGCCGTAAAAGACATCCCAAAGCATTTAAGTTTGCAAAGTATGTTGTCTTTCTTTTTGATGAATTAAAGCCATTATCCATTGAATAACAGCATCACTTCCATGAGCCTGCATTCTGATATGCTTATCTGAATAGGAGAAAAATATTTTCTACGGGTAAATGGAAAAGAGGTACAATCCTTACAAGCAAACTGGAGGGCTACTTGTAATGCCAAATGTATGTAATGCCAACCTCGCAGTCCTCTCTGAATGACCACAGTTACATGCTGATCACGCTTAACTCTGCATTTCCTTATTATCTTTATGTACTTTGGCAATGCCATGCTCTCTCCCATGTATGCCTATTATCTCTCCAGCCAGCCTACTGGGCTAAGACTAGGGTCCTTGTCTCCCACATGGCTTGCACCACTCTCTGTAGTGAAAGTATGTGGTTATTGTCTGCCCAGCATCTCTTCCCTTCTTCTGGCCACAGAACCTCCCATCCCCCACCACCACCACCACCATGATCACTTCTATTGAGAAACTAATCTTTCTCCATTCTCTGTGATTCTTAGATGGTGGCCAAAAAATACCCTGCTCCACTGAGCTCTGGGAAGAGCAAGTGGGCAGAGACTGGCATGCACTGAAGCTGAAAGTCGAGGAAAACCCTTTAGTCCCTTTTGAGGTTGTTCACCTGGAATGTGGAAGCCCATGGGCCTGAGGCCACATTCCTGCCAGCTGCAGAAGGGAATGTGGCCAAGGGGCAGAGAGAGACCAAGGAAACAGCTGGGGAGTCGAAATGGTACTAATGAAGCCCCTGGATTGGGACTCAATTTTGCCCTCACTTGGCACATGAACCAACTAGTGTGAGTTGGACCTCTGTCACCTTCAGCTCAAACAGCCCTGACTGGTCCACTCTCCATCACACAAGCCAGAGACAGTCATCTATATTCTGTGCTGCATTCACGGCCAAAAGGCCTATTTGTGTACTCCAAGCCCTCCAGGTTGGGTTATCATCTTGGAGGTGCGGACCACACTTGGAGGTGTGCTGGATCCTTCTATAATAAAATACCAATGCTTGTGCTAAGGGGAAAGAACTGATTTGTTGTGCTTTTTGCTAAAATTAGAAAAACAAATCATAGTTGTTCTTAATCTTCACAGGAAGTCTCTTCTCAGGAAAAGTTGTTTGTTAATGAAATAGACAACTCTGCCCTTTTTCTAATCTCCACCTTCTATGACAGAGTTGTAGTGACTTGGTTTTTGTTTTTGTTTTAATGAAGCAGAAATTAGGACCACATGCAAACAAGTGTTTTCTCATAAGGAAACGAGCTGTTCTACGTACTGCACTAAAAGTCCTGACTCAATCTAAATGCTACCTCCTTAATCACTAATACACCTCCATTCAGCACCTTGAGTTTCCCATTTACGTACCTACCAAGTGCCTCCCTTCCTAGATGTCTGACATCCAGTTGAGCTCATGGATCAAGGTGACACTCATAAACCATTCTTAGCAATGAATGTGCTGCAACCACATAGTAATGACTGCAAAGTAATTGCAACTCGTGACAAACGAGTTTTCCTACAGGGCCCAGGAAACAAAAACATCACAGATGGCCTTCTGAGTCAAATCAAGGTACAAGTCTTAAATTGGGGAAACTGTGCAAGTGGCGATTTCAGTAGGAAACAACTATAAATAGTCCCACTCTGTCAATCCTCTATATTCATTACTGAAACCTACTAATTAAAAACAGAGCCTTGGAAAAGAGTGTCAAAAAACAGTCAGTAATGCAACATCCAGGGGCAGATCACGTCAGTTGAGCATCCTTGATGCCTCATGATCATATTTCCTATAGTTTTTTCCTCCCCTAAAATCCATCCAGTTGAAATCAGTCACTACACAAGACAAAGGGAATAACTCATCTTGTTTGAGACAGAATTTAAAGAGAATGTTTATATATAATCATATACATAGTCTGCAGTATGTTAAAAAAAAAGTGACCAGAACCAATGTGATATTTAGTATACAAAAATAATTTTTACTTTATTTTAATAATTAGCTTTAAAATCTTATGACTGAGCATTATTAGTTAGAGGTGTAACTCTACTCTTCTTTTTCCAAACTCCAGAGGAAGGCACTGGAGTTGTTTGCCCATGAGGACTACAAAAGGGCATCAATTGGAAAATCACCCTTATTGAATGTGTGGGCAGATGGAGTGATGAAATACATAGAGCACATGGGCGCATCCAAGAATAGTATCAAAAACAAGGTGTTGCCCAACCTTGACACACAGTGAACAGGTAGTTGAACACCCACTCTGTCCTGAGGCCACCAAGCAGCTACTTGGCCAATACTTTATTTATGCCCTGCCCTGCCCTCTCTTAATTCACACCAGTGTAATATCCTGCCCACTGTGCCACTCCCCAGCACCTCTCCAAAGCAAAGAAATCTTAGGCCAGGTAAGTTAGAGACTAACAAAAACCACGAAATGAGACATGAGAAGTTTCTTAGGGATTTAGGGTTGCCAGATTTAGCAAATTAAAATTCAGGATGCCCAGTTAAATCTGAATTTCAGATAAACAAGTAATTTATTTAGTATAAATATGTCCCATGCAAAATCTCAAATACACTTTTATTAAAAATTTACTTATTTTTACCTGAAATTCAAATTTAACTGAGTATCTGTATTTTATCCAGCAGCCCTTCTTAGCATAAACATTTGTTGTTGACTATCCATTACCTATTCTATCCCTTCTCTCTTGACCACAATCCAAATTTCCTTTGGGAAACACCCACCCCTATTTTCAGCCATGTGGCATGTCCTGTGGGGTAGAGTCAACCCTTAATTTCAATGCTGAGCAATGAAATACAATGAGCAGAGGAACACCAAATTTTTATGGGAAGAAAATATTCTTTATGCTCCGTGGGGCGAGAAAGCTGGAGAGAAAGGAAGGTATGCCAGCGGCTGTGTATCAGCCCTTCCCTGCACCCCGTGGAAATGCTAGAGAAACCAGGAATAAAGGAATAGGTGGTGACAGCTAAACAGAGTGTGCTATGGCTACAGAAGGCATCCCAAAATCATGTTGGTCAAAATTTGTGCTAAACCAACCAGAGACATCCATTCAGTGTGGCCCATGCAACCACAGGGGTTTTCCTCCATTAATAAGATTTACAAAGCTATCTACGGTAGGTCTCCTTCTTCATATAGTGTAACCTGGGTGTGAGGGTCTTTTTTTTTTTTTTTAAGAAACCCGAACAAATAAATACTGTTCTAAGAAATAGCTGCCCCTGAAGCCAAATTTTGGTTCTTGGTATTGTTCATTGCTTTGTACGATAGGCTAATTCTTCCCCCAGGGGTATCTTTTCCCACATGATGGAACACATTTATCCCTGCCAACAGGAAAGACAAGGTGAGCTTTTGGAGGTTTGTGAAAACGGTTACCTAGATCAAATCTGGCTATTTCATACTTTAGCACCAGAACAAATTATAATCCAATGCTACAAGTCTTACAGATCAGTCTTCTAGCAGTAATCTCTCCAAAGTGTTTTAAGGAAAGAGTAAGAGAAAAAACATTTTTCCTTAATTGTACAGCATAGGCTTAAGAGGAAAAAAGTATTCCCCTACTCCTACTGGAAAGGCCTTAGACTCCCTATTTAAATAAATACTGCTGTTTATAAAAAACAAGTTTCACTCCTTTCTCAAACTAAAACATTTGTTTTTGATCTTACAGCAGAGCCCCTCAGGAAAAAAATGTACAAAAGTACTTACATTTATACTTCTTGCCTGTTTATTTAGGACACTTATACACTCACAGAGAAGAGCCTCAGAGATAATCTATAACAAGAACTATTTTAGTATTTCTTAGGTTAGAGAACCTGCTAAGCCAAGCTAACCCCAACCAGCACTGGAGTGTGGCCACAAAAGACTCTTTCCACAGACTGTGTGGTTTCTCCAACAACACTCCTGTGTTTCGTCATTTCCAAATCTAATCTCTCATGTTTTCCAAATACCTGTAACTTGTCATCTATTGTCTTGGTGAGGACTGAAACAAGGACATGAAGACATCCTTCTCTACCACAATAATCTTTGATAAATATCTTTTGTTTTAGACAAGAGTGGCACCAAATAATGCATTAAAAGTTGCTATATGTTTTAAATGGGTGATGGCACATATTAGAGGAATAAAACAAAATAAAAAAAATTCTTTCAAATCAGCCAACCCATCTGTTATGGAATATCTGATTATGAATGTATATCATAGTATGAAAACCATACACGCAAATACATAGGAAAAAACTTGAAGGATATTAAAATAATATTTTCAGTGGGATTTTTCCTTTTGTAAAAAATTTCCAATTATTATAAACTATTTTTGCAGTAAGTAATATTCTGATATTTAAGTGAACCATAATTTAAGAGTGGTAGTCCCAAAATAACTCGTGTAAAATTAAAGTCTTTAATTTTGCTTCTGTCTCCAGCTCTAGCAATGAACACAGAGAGATAGAGAAAAGGTTTTCTATCCAGAACAAAAGAAAACCAGTTTAACTTATCTCAGACCAGTTGCCAGGGACGAAGATCTAAAATTTTCAGAAATCATTTATTGTTTCCACTCCCGTTTCTAGCCACCTCATCGCAGGATATGCCTCCATCTGGGGACGGATGATCAGAATTTCTTCTTGCACTTCCTGCAGACCAGCTTTGTCCTGCTCAGTTCATGTGTTTTCCTGGCAGCCGTGAGCCAGAAATACAGGGCCAAGGCTTGTTCCTTCATGTGAGACCCCAGTCACATGCCCAGACCCTTGTGCCCTTTTTGGGGTGGCAAACAGAAGTTTGCATGTAAATTAGGGCACCTTAGCCCCAGAATCAATGGGAAGCAGAGTCACGAATGCCTAAGGTAATGAGAATGGCTAAAAATTCAATGACTAAACCTTCCTTTTCCAGGGTCATGGTGTAGACCAAGGGTACCTGAAATCACCCCAGGAATAATGTTCATTCTCACCTCACCCATTTTTTTTTTTTTTGCACAATTTGAATTTAGATGCAACAAACTAAATTTCCTTTACTCATTCCTTTTTTGTTTCTACGCTCTATTTAATTCTGACAATGCTCCCAGTCTAAAGATGGAAAGGACAGACTAATGGACAAAAAAGGGTGTCAGTCTCCCAGAAACAAATATTCTTTTGTCCAGATCTCCCACAGAAAATCTGGTCAGCATGTCAGCCTGGAAATGTTGACCTTTTCACAGTTACTGTGCGCTGGTCAAGCTAGCGTGAAGAATGCCAGGCAAGACCTGTTCCCATTCACCTGGGCCAGAATATAAGGGGAGTGAAGATTCACATGTTCCCACAATTGATTTTCTCAACCTCCCATCAATATCATAGGAGCAGAAGCTAAGTTTAGATGAGGAAATTACTTTTCATTCTCTCAAAAGACCCGCTGTCATAAACGTAAGAGTTTTATGTTTCTAAAGCCTCCTTACTTTCAAACAATAAAAAAATTTGTTATTCTGGGTGTGGAGCGGGCCTTGCTTAAAATCCAAAATTGTGGGGTTCCTTGCTTCTTAACAACAACATTAACCAAATCAGTGATATTGTTATCAACACTGCCTTCCAAGTGAAGTTTGGATAAAATTAACATTTCATTTCTCATTCACTCAGTTAACAAAAAAGGCATTTTCAGTCTTCATATACAAACCCCCTACATAAGAGCCAACAAATGTTTAGTGACCATAAGCAAGCTCAGGGTGACCAGCTACAATCTGAGACAACTTTCAGATAAAGCCTACAAAACAAGCAATCCTTGCCTATCCCCACAAAGAATGAAATATACTCCCTCTGTATCTTCTCAAAGAGGGAAAAATGTCTCACTCCCTAGTCATTCTTCTCAGATGGCCTGACAGTGTAGTGACCGGAGCGCAGATCTAGACCCAAGATCAAGAAAGGCCATTAACACACACAAAGGAGACACTAATTGTCCCAACAAGATTAAGTAGGACCACCCTAGTTACTGCAACTAGGCTGGTGATCCTGGGCTCTTTGTTTGGTAGGGAGGGTCATCAGGCCCTATACCTTAATAACACTGGCGATTTTAGGCACTTTTTTTATAACTTCTATTTTATCTACTTATTTATTTACTCATTTATTTTTATAGCTATGAGGTCCCTCTGCACCAGTTGAGTTGCCCCCAGCCCCACACCCTTTCTAGCATGGCTCTGACTCAAAGGAAACAAGCAAGGTGATTTTCATTTTACAAATGAGGAAATTGGAGCTTGCTGAAGTTGTGTAAGATTATTAAGTGTCAGAGACATGATTCAAACCAGAATGTCAAAGCTCACAAGTACTCCCTATGACTGCTCTCTGGCACTGATGACCAAGTATCCAACCTGTCCATCCAGGCAGTGCAAACATAGCCATTAGGCCCAGATTCCTACTTTTAGAGCAGTAGAGGGAAACTGCTGTTGGCAGCTATAGAAGCCACTCAAAGGAAGGCCATTTTCCCCTCAAAAATAGATGTAATTTGCCAAAACATGGAAGCAACCCAAATGTCCATGAATGAATGAATGGATAAACAAAATATGCTCTATCCATGCAATATAATATTATTCAGCCATAAAAAGAATGAAGTTCTGATCCATGCTACAACATGAATGATCCTTGAAAACACTGTGTCAAGTGAAAGAGGCCAGACATAAAAGACGACATATTATATAATTGCATTTATATAAAATGTACAGAATAAGCAAAGCTATAGAGACATAAAGCAGATTAGTGGTTGCCTAAGGCTGGTGAAGATGAGGATAGTGGGTGGGGGCTCATTAATAATAACTATCTCGTTAGTATAGGGTTCTCTTTGTGGTGATGAAAATGTTACAAAATTGATCATGGTGATGGGTTGTATGTATCTGTGAATATACTAAAAACCATTCAGTTAAAAACTTTAAATGGGTGAATTATGTGGTATATAAATTATATCTCAATAAAGCTGTTTTAAAAAATAAGTAAAATTGGTTAAGTAAATTGAAAGGAACTTTGGCTATTATCTCCCTTCAAGTTCCTTATTTAAGGGTGAGGAAACTAAGCAGCAAGCCCAATATTAGGGTCTAAATCAGTGTCCTAATGTGCTCTGCCTACTAATCCCACAACTCAATGTCCCCTGGGGACCCAGCTCAGTGCTAAGCCAGGTAGAATGGCAGGCCCCAAAGAGCTTAAACCTACTTTGGCCTTTTCAAGTCTGAAACAGTGAAGTTATATCTAACAGCTTGTAAACTGGGTTCAGGGGAGGTGAAGACCCTAAAAGCTGAGTAGTCAGGCAGGAAGTGAGAGAAAGGAAGGAAAGTAGAGAGATCCCAAAGGGGAAAAACAACAAAAAACCAACCATGTCAAGGCCTGAGGGAGGGAAAAGGACAGCCAGGGTGACCCTGGGTCCAGACTGCCCAGGCTTAAGTCCTTACTAGTGTGTGACTTCGGTCAAGTTGCTTAAACACTCTATGCCTCAGTTTCCTGAGTGGAGTAGGGATAAATATAGTGTTTCTGTCAGACAGTTGTTGGGATAATTAAATGTGGACAGTGTGAGAACAATGCCTGGCACAGTGTAAGTGGTGCTAGATGTCTGTGACTCAGCTTCTGAGGACAATAGCAGCAACATCTCTCATCAAAACTTCTTTTTCACTCATTTTTCCCCATTCATTCACCCTTAGGGTCTAGGTTCTAGGAAGAATGAGATATGCTCCCTGCCCTTGAGAATGGGCCTTCAAGGAGAAATACACCAGAAAACAGAACAATGGCTATTCCCTACCAAAGTCCATGCACAAGAAATGGTTGAACGACACGCAAGAAGCAAGTGAAGGACCCTGCACCTGACAGGTTGCTGTTCTGCAGGTCCTCCTGCACCTGTGGAGCTCCTGTTTACAAGGTGGCCCATTCCCTGAGGCCATGCTCAGCTGGCATTCACCCTTTCACAGCTGCTCTTTCCAGGAACTGCCTCAGACCCAGGAACCAGGGCTTCTTCCTTGCCCAGCTTCCTAGTAGCTCACCCTCCAGGGCTGGCCACGGTATGTCCTCACCATGCTTGTCCGCTCACAACTTAAAGACTCTGAGGCCAAATCCTGAATTGACAATGCTGGCCAAAAAGCTCTGAGCAGGGCTAGAAGACTAGATCCTTTCCTTTCCTGCATGGGAAGGAGGAACACAGTCTGTGTCTTGACCCAAGAGTCCTGGACAGTCTGAAGTCAGCAGAACAGGGGCCTGCTCTATCCTCATCTTCATGTGGTTTTGAGAATATTCTCCTTCCCCTGACTAGCTCACAAGACTGCTAGGGATATAGTGCTCTGGGTCCCCATATTTTAAAGAAATTTAAACTATCATACAAATGCAATGTATTTTTAGTAATTGGACCTGTTGAGTCTCACGTCTTTGGATAATTACTAAAAAAATCTCCCTTCAGAATGATGAAAAGCTCAAATGAAGCAAGAATTCAGTTTATACCAGGTCTTTCAGATGAGATTTAAATATTAATAATATTACAGTCCCATTACTAAAAAAAATGGGTAAATAAACTGTGGTATAGCTATACAATGGAATAATATACTAAGGTATATCTCTAGCTACTGTCATGGAAAAATATACTTTTAAGTGGAAAACTAAATGGAAGTTAAGGTACAATATATTTTTTAAAAATCTGAACCATAAGTTTCTACAGCATGTCTGAAGGATAGACCCTTATCTGAGAGGGGGGTTCACCCTCTCCCGAGATGAGCAGGATTGGGGACAGAAGGTCAAAAGAGAGTATCACTTTGGTTGAATTTCTTAAAGCAAGAATGCATTCATGTATAAATTGGGCAATTTTTAAAAATAAAAGAATAGATAATGTCGAATTTAAATATATGACCACCTATGAGTAAAATAAACTGGTTTATAATTTTAAATTCTTCTTCCTTTTATTCTGGTCAGAAGGGGGCTCATTTTTCCGCTTTTCTGAGATCTGAAAAGATGACAACCTTATTAAATCTTGGGTCTGTGTGATCTTAAGGGACATGTACTGAACAAAAGAACTCAAGCCAAATTTTTTAATGAAGATATTAATAATGAATGTGTAATTTAGAATGTGGTTTTCCCTGGAGAATAATTTCTCCCAGGTTTATCTGGTTAAACTTCCTTTCAAGTTTGTTTGTAGATGATGGTGATACCGCTGAGAATGAACTTGAGGCTGTGTTTAAATACTTGCTATGAACTAGTTCCTCTGACATCTCTGTACTCACTATTGACACAGTTAATCTGCTTAATTACAGTTTTGTTGATATCTCAAATTCTCCTATTTACTTTGCATCCTGAAAAGTTCTTTGAAACCTAAACAGCCTACTTTACCTCTCCAGCTCCCCTGGGAAAGTTACAATCTTAGGATCATTTGACAGGCAAGAAGCGGGTGGTAAATTTCCACCATCAAGTGGAATGTGGAAATAATCCAGGAATAGATGAATATATTGGATTATTCCCAGCAACTTTTCCTCTCTCGGATCTTCATTGTTTTGCTTGAGGAAGTGATTTCTTGGACTTTATAGTCAGACTCAGAATTAAATACAAAGAATAGAATATATTTCAAAGTGAAATATAATGTATAAGGACCCACTATGCTAAGCACGGTACCAGTATGTGGCACAAAGCATGTGCTCAGTAAATATCTATTGCCTTATTGCATAGGAAAGAATCACCAGAAGATCTAAATAATGAAGAAATTTTAAAAATCAATGTATATTTCTTTCAGCAAATGTTAATTGAATCCCTACTATGCGTGCCAGGCTTTGGGCCAGGAACTGGAGAAGTACAAGGCAGGTAAGATTTGGTTCTTGCCTCAAGGAGGTTCACAGTATAAAGAATGAAAATAAAGCATAAGCACTCTCTATCAGGGCAAATAATCAAAGGTTATCTATTATTTCTAAACTCAATTCCAAATAAAATCTTTTGTACTATTACATCTAACCTAAACGCCTCCATTTCTGCCTCTGACCACCCAGTGACATTTTGATTGTTTCAACAGGATGTTCTATAACAGGGGTTGATCTCAACAAATATTCCCTAGTACCAATATGTACTAGGCATGAAGGATGATACAACACCATTTCCATATTCTAACAGTTGACAAGTTGGGGAAATGAAATAAATCCATTCATTTAACAACAAGCCTTACACAACATTTTAATGGACAATAGAAATTACTAAATTCCAGATTAGCCTGACAGATCAAATTACTATGGGGATGTGGAGTAAGAGGAGATCCCTTCCAGCTGGTTGGTCCAATAAGGCCCGAGAGAGGAGAAGAAGTTGGCTAAGTCTTAACAGACCAGGCACAGAGATGGAAGACATTCCAGGCAAGTGAGAGAAATACCACACTCCTCTTAATCAGAAGTTGAGCCACTCTGTATGAAATATGCAGTGGCCATGAGCATAAAATGGAGAGAAAACTGGAGAAAGAAGCACCTTAATCATTTATCGAGCTCCCTTCAGGCCTGTTTATTAACATATTCCCCAAAATCACTCCACTGTTATGTACACATATGCCTTGAGATGAAGATGACTGGAAGGAGACACAAGCCACAAAGTAGAGTATAATTCCGTGACATTTGTATTTTTAAAGAGTTCATGTGAAGGACAATGGCATAATACTAGCATTATTTGCATAATACTAGCTCTGGACTTTGAACTTTTAACCAAATGTTTAAAATGACTCGTTTTCTCTGTCTCTGTGTGCTTTCCTGACTCTCTTGGCCTATTTCCCTTCTCTCTTCCTTTATTTTTCTCTCTCCATCCTTCTCAGTTTAAGTTTAAAAAAAAAAAAGATCAATGCCACAAGCCTGTACGTTTAAATTCAGCCCACATGACATTTCCTTCGCATTTAATTGCTTCCATACAATTTATATCCGCTAGTCACGCTAGACCCCAGAGTATTAAACATGCTCTTTTACAAAGAAGCTCTTGTCCTATAATAACCTCCATAATCAAAGTTCAGGAATTATGGGTAAGGCTGGCTGACGGGCGAAACAAACAGGTTTTTAAATTCACCCAAAGCAGACTTCAGGCAGGAAGCAAACCAAGGCTGGCCACTCTACTATCATGCTTGAGAGCAAAAACACTGCAGCAGTAGTTCAAAAGACAGATCTCGGCACCTACACACACCCAACAAGCCTGAAGTCAGACACTTTCTCTTTGCCCTACCATGAAGAACCACCCCGAGATGCACCTTAAAGACAGATGATTACATTCTCTCTGCTTTCAAGTCAGCCCATTTCAAAAGTTTTACAAAGGCTTAGCTTTAAAATGCCTTTAAATGAATAAACCGTTCCTCCTTGTTATTCTGAGTAAACCAAAGCTATCTCTTGCATCTTCCTATAGACAACTTGGGCAACATTCCTGGTCTTATTTCATAAGAAGGGACATCTATGAACATCTCAAGGTTCCTTATAAAACCTTAAATTTCTGGACACTTATTCAACTTAACCCATTATCTTCTGCACCTCTCAAAAAATCACCTTCTCAAAAGTTCACCTTTGAACAAGCCCAGAAGTCACATAACTGCACAGGGGCACTAACGTGACTTCTTGGATTGTCCTTACTCACATAGCCCACTTTTCACATGAGTTAGGCCCAAAATCCCTCTAAGCAACATTTCTAGCCTTCCCCACTGTATTCAGATAAATGCCTCTCCACTAGCATCAAGAATTTTAAAAAATAACAATTTTTAATTCCAGGCAATCTCTTCTCACGTTCAAAAACCATTCCAAGCAAGAGCAAAACCGTTTGAACTATTTATCAGATCCACATAGTCACATCTTAAAGGAATTTTAAAAGTCTCTATAGCTTACCCCCTGATGGTTTTCATAAACTAATGCCTTGTCGGTGAATAAACATTAGAACAAATACAGTTTGAATCAAATATGTCGTTCTAGTCTTAGATAAAAACATTTTACTTATAGCCAATAAACTATTTTTGGTCTATTATAATAAAAAAACAACTCCTAAGCTATCACATACAATGTCATTTGTGGCTTACTTCTTTTTACTTGCTATACAGATGTAATATTTATTTTAATAGCCTAGATATGCATATATTCAGAGCCATAAATATTTTATGTATCAAGTCACTGGCAAATCAAAAAAAATCAGATTTTTAAAATATTCATTTAGAAGCTCATATTTACATTTTAGAAATGAAACCTCATATTTTAATGGCATTTGACATTATTTATTATACAGTATTCTTTTATCTTGTTCCACAATATAACTTTTTTGTTTTACTCTTGGCAGACTTTACTCTCACTGTACAAAACAGACATTGTTTTAAAAACCCATTTGTAATAAGTGTCAGTAAATATGATCTTTCACTTTAGCTGAAGCAACTCCATGGCATCAGTTTACACCTCACTTGGAAATTTATAATACTCTTTTCTAGCAGCTTTCAAACCTAGACTTCATAAGATATGTACCAGTCACCGAGATGTTTATGAGGCCTCAGAAGGGCCTTCCAAGAACTCTTAAAACCGAACTTGTTACTGACGCTTTGCTTTAAGGTAAGTATGGACAATGCACTTTAATTAGCCAGACCATGGGCACCTTATTCACACACATGAGGTAAGTAGCACATTCCAATGCATGTGCAACTGGGAAATCTGAGTCCTTTAATGGTTTTCAGCCAATTAGCCAGGGCTGGCCAATTATTAGGTTAAACAAAAAGCACTGTGGCAAAACTTGACTCACTTCACTATGGCTAATAATTAAAAAAGGCTGTGCTGGTTCATCCCTCACTCTATCCACCTGCCAAAGTGTCAGGCAAAGCTTCAACAATTTGGGATCTAACCTTAAAATCATTTCTTTAATGTTGACACTCCAAATTATCCATAATGATCCTACACTCTACTCTGCTCCTACTGTTAAATATCTGTTAATAATCACTGACTACTCAGTAGCTATTAAAATGTAAGCAACAGACAAATACAAAGAACAATGGCTCCACTGTGCACTGTACAGATTCCAGCCTTGGACCTTCGCTTGAGAACTCAGCTTTCCAAAGCCCAAAGCACAGCTCCTGCCATCTTCATACTTAGAATACAGAAATGCAAGATCAATAACTCAAGCTTAACCTTTCTTAGACCATAGATAACTAAACTTTTTTAAAAGCTTAAGTAAAAGAGAGATTGTTTTAAAAGTACACTTGGTTGTAGCTTAACTTTTAAGTAGCTGAACCTTTCTCCATTCCTGTCTTTCCTTCCTTCAAGTTTTTCTACAATATAGATTTATGGTTGGATTTTAAGTTAAAATGCACAAATAGCCAAATATATGTTGGATGATATAATTACGTAATAAGAATGCATATTCCCAGAAGTTCCATATGCACAGGCTTGTATTTCACAGTACATAAAGACATATAAAAGTGGGGACAATTGCACTAGAGAGTGCATCTTAAGAAAGCATAAGTAATTTTGTAGGAGCACTGAAGCTTATTGCTTCATTTATGATTCCTAATCTCTCCTGCTAAATGCACATGTTTATACAAATCCTAAACCTGTAACAAGGCCACCAAGCGCTTCCAAACTAGCAAAATGCAGCAGAATAGCCTTTTAACCACAATACGAGCTTCAACTACAAAATGTATCCAACCTCAAACCAGTTTGATATAATCAAATAGGTTTTATTTACTTTATATTGTGAAAGGGTGAACTGGCCTGGGGAATTTACCTGCATTAATCTCAGAATCCCCTTTGCCAGGTATCAACATCAGTTTCAGTAAACAGAGAAACAGAGATAGGAAAGATAAACATTTATCTGAAACTACAGTTACATGATATTCTGTACCATAAATTTTTAATTGATTCTCTCCCAAACATACCTGCTATTTTTATGGCTATAATTTAGTACGACGTATCCCAGCAATAACAGTCCTGTGTGCTACAAAGATTTTGCCACAGCTAAGATTGGAACCTGTAATTTTTCTCACAAAAAGCGATTATCTTATCAATTAGAGTAATATTTTCACCCAAGTCTCATAACTTATCTCGGTTAGTTATAACACCCTGATTTCAGACCCCATTTTAATAGGATGTTTAAATAAATGATCCTTCTATACAGCATTAGACCTATAAAGTGACAGACGCTATAGATTAGATGGGAATTTGTGGGACTGTGGAGGAAGAAACGTGTTCTCCACACCTTATCTAATTGAGATTCTTAGTTTCTTCATTTTCCTCTCTCTCAAAACTAAATTATCTGAATTGTGATATGAATTAGTACCTCAGGCCCCTGCTCTTGCCCTACCCCAGGAAAGAAAGTGTCCTCAGTTGAAAAACTATTCATAGGACATTTTTCAGATCTTCCTTGACCCCTGAGAAACATGCCACAGAGCTAACTACTCCTCCTTCTTGAAACACTGTCCTGCCTAGCTTCCATGTGCCACTTTGTGGATTTCTTCCTACCTCCCTGGCTGTTCCTTTCCATCTCCTGCATGGGGTCTTATCGGGACTTCTCTTTTCTTCTCACTCTCTCCATAGTTTCTCTCTAACAGATCTCATACACACCTAGATTTGAGTAATTATACATACTTGTGTGTGTGTGTGTGTGTGTGTGTGTGTGTGTGCGCGCGCGCGCGCACGTACTCCTGTCCTCCAGATAACTTCCTTGGATATCTTAAAGTCACCTCAAATTCAACATGTTAAAAAAAATTTCTCAACCTCTTCCAATCCTCTCAGTATTGCCTGTTATAATTAGAAGCACCAACGTCCCTGACACTAATACAACCAGCAATCTGCAAATCTTCCTTGCCACCTCTTTCCCTCACTGCCGCATCTAATCCATCACCAAAACCTGTCAAATTTACTTCTTTTTTTTTTTTTTTTTTT
>NW_012143856.1:10172963-10174759 GCF_000956105.1 Propithecus coquereli | reverse complement strand
ACTTTCCAGCAATTAAATCACTCTTAAAAGTATCTTTATTTCAGAGTGGCAGAATATTCCAGTCACTGCTTGTGATTCTAAAACTGCAATTAAAATGTCATCTCTGTTTCTTCCCAGTTTGGCCCACATCAGACAGTCTTCAAAAACCTGATCGGTTTTGGAGTACCAAAGACATCAATATCCTGAATCACAAAGCCAAATCCCAGTCTCTGGACCACTGTTACCCCGAAAAGGCTTTTCATTCCGAGGCTCCTCATCAGGCATCGCATCCAGTTCCCCAGAATTTAATACATATTTATATTCTACTCTGTCCTGAGGCTATGTGAGGGTCAACCAGTAACAGAGACTACCTGAGCTGTGGTTCCCATGATGCCAAAACACCAATTGATGGTGTTTTTATAAATCAAGTCCTGTATACCTGTATGCATAATAAATCCCTGGAAGATAACACAAGCAATGGAAAACAGTGGTTACTTCTGAGGAGTAAACCTAGTGGGTATAGTGCGGTGAATACTACTACTTTTCACTTTATATCCTTCATTCTATTTGAACTTTTTGGCAAGAGTATGTATTACCCATATAACAAAGCCAGCTTTTTTTTTAAGAAATCCAAAAATAAAATCAAGTCACTAAAAGTTATGTCTGCTCATTTCAGCCACATTTATCCTTTGCTTGTGTTTTCTCCTTTTTGACGGGTTATCAGAGTTGCTGCCTCAATCTTTGAACGCCTAGGCCAAAAAAAGTTTTTCAAGAGAAAACTGGGAGAAAGATATTCTGTATTTTAATATTTGCAGAGAAGCAATCACAAAGGAATTTTTTTTTAATAAACAATCCAGCATGTGTATTTTTCTCCAGTCACCATGTTTTGATTTCTGAGTCTGTAGCTGGCAATGCTTATAAGTAGACCAGTCACAAAAAAACAGAAATTGGATTTATCTACAGTGTTTGGAATTGAGGTGTGCCAACACATATTTTTAAAACAATGTGTTAGTGTAGAAGCCACAAAGACATAAAATATATTAGAAAATAGATCATATACAACCTTTGTGCTATAGAATTTATTTCCACTTTGAGACTCAGCCAGCCTCTTTGATTATTCTTAAGTTAATGAAAGTTATGATTGATTGGTTGGTTGGTTGGTTGATATTGATACATAAAAGATAGTTATAATGATGGATAGAAAAATAAAATGGTAGGAAGTAGATGAATGGATGGATAGATAAATAGATAGTAGAGAGGGATAAATAGATAAGTGATTCTCAAACTATCTCTGATGAAAGACCATTGTTTTTATTTTAAAGCTATTAAGACCAGTATATAGTCCTATCGTGGATGACTCGTATGTAGCCCAGACCAGATGTGACTCACCACACAAATGTGACACACACAAACTACCCTGTTCCACAAGACAATTCCACTGATCACCTGCTTAGATGTCATAGCAATGCCATTTTGCTATAAAAGTTTCTAAATGCTCTCAACTTCTGTATCTAGCTCATCGTGGGCCAGTTACATTTGCACACTGGTGTCAGTCCAAGGACCACACTTTGAGTAGCACAGAGATATATAATCAATCACTTCACACTGGTATGCCATCCATTCTGATTGATTGGGCATCCATTCTAACTGGTCATTATTTTTTTTTTTTCCAATAAGACCAAAGTTAGGGCCGGGCATGGTGGCTCACACCTGTAATCCTAGCACTCTGGGAGGCTGAGGCAGGTGGATCGTTTGAGCTCAGGAGTTCAAGACCAGCCTGAGCAAGAACGAGACCACGTCTCTACTAAAAATAGAAA
>NW_012143856.1:10169076-10172298 GCF_000956105.1 Propithecus coquereli | reverse complement strand
GTACAGAAGAGGAATGAACTCTGAGGTATACTAAGTGAAAACAGGAAAGAGCAGAAGAGTGTGTACAGTACTGTATTGTATTGTATTGAAAATGTTCTAGGTGGGTATATACATATGCATGCTTACACTTAGAGTTTCTCTGAAAAGACAAAAAAAATCTGGTGCTCTGGAGAGGAGGTCTGGATGTCTGGGGGAGGGTGAAAAAAAGACACTCACGGTGCATGCTTTTGTATTATTTGCATCTTTTATCATTTACATGTATTTATTACCTATTCACAAACATTTTTTTTAACTTAACGAAGTCATGTGAAAACATGAACTTGTGAGTTTGGAAAACACGCCCCTGAGAGAGAGGCCACCAGAGGCCACCAGGGCATCCTCAGAGGACCAGGCCTAGGTGGGCCTTGGGGGGATGATTGTGGTTCCTGAATTTCAGTTTTGTCTGTGCCCAGTTGATCAGCCTCTGAGGAACTAAGAAACTATCCAAAACCACAAGAGAGTATTCCGGGAACAACCAGACCCAAAAGCTATTCATTTAGAAGTAGAAATGGCAGATTCAGCGGGGGTGGTCCTTAGTCAAGAGTAGCCTGGCATACCACTAGCTTGGAAAGCAAACACCACCAACCATTTTGGAAGTACACTTGCTAAATTGAATATATGACAGATAGATGGATCTATGAATGAACAGATGGATGAAGAGAAAGGCTCTATCATTTCCTGACTCTTTTAAGTCAGTATGAAATGCTTAGTTCCCTAAACAACTAGGAAGATCTCAACATGGATAACAATGGTGGTGTCTTATGCTACAGTCAGATACAGTTAGGATTGATGTAAGTCAAAATTAAGGCGTAGGAAAGTTGACATTTACTAGCAAACGATCAGGGTGCCCACCCTGGCTGAGGTTTCAAAGCCTCAGTAGGATGCACAATCATCTACCAACCAACACCTATTAATATCTTTTAATCCAAGTCAGGACAGGCTCTTGTTGGTCTCAAAAACACACCCTCAGCATTTCTGCCTCTGTACCTTTCCTCCTATGTCCTCTTTCCTGGAAGGTCTGTCTGCTCACCTACCTATATCCTTCCCATTTTACAAGGCTCCATTTATGTCTAACCACCTTTACAGAGACTTCTGTGAACACCCACCCTTCATCCATCTTTCTCTCCATTGTAGTTAGTTTCTGGAGCACTGATTCTAAAATTGCAGTCCAAGGGGCACAGACATGATGGAATGTGCCCCTCTTGAGCATGGCAGATTCCTATGAGGAATTCCCATGTGCGAGCTTGCAATGAAAATGGCTTAAGGAAAATATTACAGGACTCTGGCCTTATGGTGCACCTACTATGTGCCAGGCACTGTGCTCAGGTTATACAATGCCAAGGAAGACAAGCTTCATTCTTGCCCTCATGGAGAGTACAGGGCAGTAAGCAAAGTAAACAATTAAACAGCAATATAGGAGTGATGCAATGGCTGGGGGAATGCAAGGGGCTATGGGAGAAGTAGCAGGAGGGTCTAAATCACAGTGGGGACTGTTAGTCAGAGAGAACCTCCTTCAGGACATGGCACCTAAGCTGATGCCTGAAGATAGCAGAGAAGTTAACCAGGCAAAAAGCAGGGACATAATCTTCCAAGCACAGGTAACAGCTTGTGCCAAGTTCCTGAGGCCAAGAAGGAGCATAGCCAATGGGAGAGACTGGCAGACGTACAGTATGGCTGCAAGTTCCAGACTGACTTGGGACACACCTCACAGGAGCTTCCAACACACTAAGGCAGGGAGCAGCTGCTTGTGGCTCTAGTGCTACAAGTCGAAACCAGCGATTTAGCCTGGTTTGTCTGCGTGCCCCTTCTTTCCCCAAGGAGACTGTCAGCTGCCTACAGTGAGGAAGCCAGCTACACATTTCCGCTTTCAGGACATATTCACAGTGCTAGCACACAGAGGAGTTCAATGGTTTTTAATTGTAAATTAGCTGAAATGCTAAAGATCTTTTAGGTAGCACTAAGGAAAGGCCCTGGGAGGTCACAGCTTCCATCACCATCTAAACTGGGAATAACAGGAATGAACTTGCAGTAGTGGTGACAGTGCCAGGCACAGCGCTAACCACTTTGCAAGCATTCCTTCATTTTACTTCATCTCTTAACAGCACTGAGCAAGTGAATATCCTCTTTTCTTTTCTTATTTATCATCTGCTGCGCCTAGATGGAACATTAAATAAAAGCTAGAAGTCCAAGAAGAAGAGCACTCAAAAAATAGGCTGAAGGACATCCGTATGACCTAAGACTTGCCACAAGTCTACATTTCATCCAGAGGCGACTTCCATGGAGAATTCTTGGTAAAGATTTTAGCAATTACTGTGCCCAGGTTATTGCTAAAGAAAATAACCCAAAGCAAGAAAAATACAAACAGCTACCAAACAACATCCACTTAGTAATATAAACTCCAGACTTTAGATATTGAACTATGGCTAAAAGATTCCCCCACACGTACCAAAATCTACCACTCAATTTCACTTGCTTCTTTCCTTTCCTTCTCCTGTATTTTTTATAACTCCCCCCTGCTGACCAATTTTAAAGAAATATGTTTATTGTAGAACTAAATTACTAAATTTAGAAAGATAGAAACTAAGTAATAAAAATCATCCATAATCCCAGAAATAACCACTGTAAACATTTTGATAATTCTTCTAATACACACACACACACACACACACACACACACACAGTTTTTTAAGTAAAATCAGGATTATGATATTATCACACTGTACTGTAATTGCTTTTCTTGTCTATATCAGACCTATCTGACATTTAGGACCATTTCTTACCTCTACATTCCTAGTATCTCACACATAATAAGCATTGGTAACTGACTATTAAATCAAGAAATATAAAGGAAAATACAATACATATACACAAAGCACATTGAAAAGAAAAACTATAACTTACTTCAAACATGAAACTCTCAACTATAAAAATAATAGTGAAGATCCCAAAGAAGTTTCCCAAAGCCTGTTCCGTAGAACATTCTTGAGTGGATGCTAACAGATGATAATTGGGAAAAAGTGTTCAAAAACCAAGTAAGTTTGTGAAATATTGGCTTAAACAAAAACAAACTAGTTTTTTTTAAATAAGGGAGTTTAGCATCTTTAATGTATATTGTGAATCTCCAAGAGAGGCATAGAGCATACAACATATCCCAAACCTACTAGTCCAGATTCCAAGTATCCA
>NW_012143856.1:10143313-10168096 GCF_000956105.1 Propithecus coquereli | reverse complement strand
CCTGGTCTCGAGCTATCCTCCCGCCTCAGCCTCCCAGAGTGCTAGAATTACAGGCGTGAGCCACCGCGCCCGGCCTGTAGTTTTCTTCTTAAACCTACTAACATTATCTAATTAACCCTGTAAACAAGTCCTTAGCAAAGTACTCAATCCTGACATCAATTGGGCACATTGGGAGACTCAGTCATCCACCTTCCCTATCACATCTGTGTTCACTGTAAAATGATATCAATTTATTTGTGGTGGAAATCTTGAGAATAAAACATAAACAGGCACTGTAGGTGTACTATCCATTTCTCATTTGTTTGTTTTTTTCATCATATCTACCTCAGCAGCAATGAGAGCTCTAAATGGGATCACTTAGACGCCAGCTTAGAAGCAAATTCTAATGGTCCATCCACCACTCCAGAGTTGTCTGGCCACTAAGGATACCTAATTGCAGGGCCTAATTATGAGCACGTAATTGGCATGAGACATCATGGCATAAGGGCAGGAACACAGGTTTTTGAATCACGCAATTCAAATCCCATCTCTGCCACTCACCTGCTATGTGACCCCAGGATACTTACTCAACCTCATGAGCCTCAGCTTCCTCAACAGTAAAATGACATGGTAAAATAAACCTGTTCACAGGGCCACTGTGACAGTTGAAAGAATACATGTAAAAGCACCTAGGGTTGTGAAAAAAGTTTCCATACACATATGATTCTGGTGCTATCTCGCTGGGAAGCACTGTCTCAGTTCTCTAGCTTGTCTGCACAGAGCAGGTCATTAACAAATGTCTCTGTCAGGATAAATTTTTGGTTTAAAAAAGAAGAAGAAAAAGAAAGAAAAAACAAATGTCAGTTACCTTCCCCCTTAGCTCTTTTTCCTTCTCCATCCCCTCCCCCTCCCCCATCCCACACACAAAATGGCCCAACTAGTAGCTATAAGCCAGATTCCAAAAATAAAAAGTAGACACTCCTCAAAAGGGGCTGGTATCCTCTGCCCAAGACGCTGAAGTAAAATGGCACCCACAGTGGACAATCCTATTTAGGTTTTTTTAAACAGGAAGATTGACTGTAAGTCTTTATTTTAAATTTAAAACTGACTTTCAACTCCAGATCCAGGTTGTCATTCAGAGCCATAGCTATAACCAGGAGTGAAAAATCACCTTACCCTACTGCCAAGGTTTCCGCATCTGAATTTGGCTGGGTAGACGAGTACGTGTGTTGGGAGAGAGGGAAGGGGAGGCAAGAACTAACTTGTATGTCTACTGTGTACCAGATGCTTTAAATATGTTATCTATCTTTCAAACCACCATGAGATAGGTATAACTATCCTCATTTTACAGAAAAGGAAACTGAGGCAAGGGCAATAATTTTTGAATGACAAAAGGCCCTTCACGAAAACAGCTACAAAAGACTGCCATTCAAAGGTAAACAGAAAACAAACCAAAGTCAGTTCTTTAAGAAAATAAATTTAGAACAACTTTTAAAGCAAACATGCTCAGATAGAAAAGGACTTGAAAAATGTACCTCCTACAAACCATTTCTTAAGAAATTACTCAAGCATGTACTGCAGCAAAATGAGTGCATAAACCAAAAATGAGGAAGACATGGGAAAAGGCAATAGCACTCCAGCCATGGAGAAAAACCTCAGAATCACAGCTCGATCGCAGGCCTAGAGAGCAATCAATCCAGCATGGCACGAAAAGATGAAGGAATCTGGGCACACAGCTTAGGGAAAGGAGACCTGACAGAACACATGGGATTGAGAACCTAGAAAACTTTTGAGTAAAAAATAGAGGCAGATAATGCACAAACACATAAAAAGGCAACTAGAAATACCAGACAAAAGTATTTTCATCGTCCAAATATGAAGAAACTAAAAGGTAACACAAATTTAAACAACTGATAAAGCGTAAGAAAAAACCCACTTGACTTTCCTGCTGGATTTATCTTCTTTTGATTAGAAGTGCAAGTCTAAAATTCAACCCTAACACACTCAGCAAAGAATCACCCTACAGAATTGTAACCACGTAAATGTTGCCTATGAATTTTCAACTTTAAGAATTATTTATGAGCTGTCTCTGAATCCATGGAGTACATACCATGAGCAAAGCTCAACCTCTCAAGTTGAAAAAATTTATGGACAAGAAGTTATCATTGGGGCCCGGTGCGGTGGCTCACGCCTATAATCCTGGCTCTCTAGGAGGCCGAGGCAGGAAGATCGCTCAAGGTCAGGAGTTCGAGACCAGCCTGAGCAAAGCGAGACCCCATCTATACTAAAAAATAGAAAGAAATTAGCTGGACAACTAAAAATATACAGAAAAAATTAGCCGGGCATGGTGGCACATGCCTGTAGTCCCAGCTACTGGGGAGGCTGAGACAGGAGGATTGCTTGAGCCCAGGAGTTTGAGGTTCCTGTGAGCTAAGCTGACGTCACCGCACTCTACCAGGCAACAGAGCAAGACTCTGTCTCAAAAAAAAAAAAAAATTAACCATAGTCAATTCTAAAATCCTTTGATTTCTGATTTATAAAGCCCTCACCTCCCAACAGAGTGAAGAATAAGATTCTTCCGCTAGCCCCACTTCACAGATGACAAGCAAAGTAATGGGTAGATTATATGAAAATTAACTCAGGGTCAGTCGCCATCATTTTTCACACTTCTACTTAAACTAGTGAAATATACTGCCTTTTGAGGCTGTGTAACAAAGTGTAACATATGACATTTACCTTATTTCAACTTTAAACAAAGCTCTAAAAGAAACTCAGAGAACTCTTGGCAGATTGCTTATTCTGAAAGACAACAGTCACAATGACTCAATTTCTTAAATTCCCTTAGTCATTTGGCCAAAAATTTCCTGGGATAGCATCAGATCAGGCCAGCCTACCAAGTATACGTGTTTTGTTTTGAGCTGTTATCTTCACTGACTATCCACAGTGAAATAAAGATGCACTTTGCTTTGAATTGGAGAGTGGCTGTGGTTGGGGGGGATGGGCAGAGACAGATCACAGCAACTTTCTCTAAACCCAAGATAATTTCCATTTTTGCCCTCCTTCAAACAGTTCTGCGATACTCCAATCACTCAAAACACACATATAAAAGGAATTTTTTTGTTTTGCTTTTGTTTTCGGATCTTTTTCATGTAGCTTTGATATTAGGTAAGCCCAGCTCTTATTTCATATTTGTAATAATCACACTTATACTGATCATATACCATATGTGTGTGTATATTCATAAACACAGTTTAGAAATAATTAGGGACCAAGAAGGACCTCCCAAAATTATTAAAAAATTGTTAGTTCTCTTTCTATTTGTCTATTTCGATAAAAGTCACAGTAAAATATTCAAAACTGCATTCACCTAGGTAAACTTAATAGATGATGCTATTTTGGACCAATATGTACTACAGAAACCAATGTCATCCTTTGGAACAATATCATCACTTTTAAGAAATGTCATGTCATTACTTCATGTACTTGACTACCACCAGCCACTCAGATGTCAAAGCACAGAGTGTATGTCCATACTATCATTCAGTAACCCAAAGACCAGCTGTGGGATAAATGACCATCAAGTCTGTTTCAGGATCTCAGCATTGCACCAATACCAGAAACGAAAAAAGAACTCGTCCTTGCACAAGATGTCAACAGCTTTGGGATGGGGAAGGAATAGGAATTGGTCACTGGTATGAGTCAAAGAGTTGGTTAAAATAAACCTCATCCATCACTGTGTATTCATTCTTAGGGCCCTCTCATAGCAATCAAACTATCAAATATTAGTGCCAAAGAATGATTTGATTATATTTTTTAAATTGCATATAAAGTCTTAACGTAACTTTTTTTTTTTTTTTTTTTTTGAGACAGAGTCTCACTGTTTTGCCCGGGCTAGAGTGCCATGGCGTCATCCTAGCTCACGGCAACCTCAAACTCCTGGGCTCAAGCGATCCTCCTGCCTCAGCCTCCCGAGTAGCTGGGACTACAGGCATGCGCCACCATGCCCGGCTAATTTTTTTCTATATATTTTTAGTTGTCCGATTCATTTCTTCCTATTTTTTTAGTAGAGACGGGGTCTCACTCTTCCTCAGGCTGGTTTTGAACTCCAGAGCTCAAACAATCCGCCCGCCTCGGCCTCCCAGAGTGCTAGGATTACAGGCGTGAGCCACCGCGCCCGGCCTTAACATAACTTTTGAGCTAAGGCTACTCTACCAGAGAAATATAGGCTTTAAAATGAACTCCAGTGGAGGGAGCGTCGGGGTGGGAGTAGGTGCAAAAAATAATAATAATAATTAATTGATTAAAAAAAAAGAACTCTAAAGCAAGTTCTTAGAAGAAGAGTTTCCCTCGTTGGCAGTGAACGCCAGCCAAGTGCAGGCAATACTGAAACAAGTGGTCTGGCTGGCACCCCTTCCATCTAGGCCTTTGATAGCCTGACCCCCTGAAAACTCACTGAGTACATTTCAAGTTCCAGCTTGCTTTCTCCTCAGCAATGTAATTATCTTAGGGTACCACAACTGAAACAATCTCCTCTAGTATTTCAGAATATATTTTCCTGTGGGGTTAATCCAAAAATTTGAATCTGATGTAAAATTCATGACATCAAAAAGCTGGAACAACGTGAAGGGAAGAAGAGTCACAAAGGAGGCTTCTGATTTGATGGTATTTTAGGTTACCAAGTTCAGCATAATAAAACTCGTGACCCAATTTCCACATAATTGATTTGTCCAGCCCACAACTACTTCTCCGCACAGTTGCTAATTACATCACTGTGTTATGTGATCATTATGTCACCCAGCTGGGAGCAATAAGGCCTACCAACCACTGTTCACTTTGCAGTTTGCTTTTCTCTAGAAGATAGGGACTTCGCACCACCTACTCTATCAAGAGGCCCCCTGCTCCCCACGCCTCACAACTTTTCTCTCATTTACCTTGACGTCACGTCCCAAAGGACCTGGCTCCGGGCTATCTGACTTAGAGTGCTCAGAAAAGAAGCTGTGCCCAGGAGTCTGTTTCAAATGTCCAGATTCCGGGCAAAGGCATTTGTGTGTTTTATGGGAATCCCCCCAAAACTTTTATTTTTTTCTCCTACGTCCAGGAGTTTCCATGTCCTGAATCTCAGGACTTCCAAGATGAACCCCACCAGATTCTCCTCTGCTTTCGATCTCTTACAATTCCAACACCCGGAGACTCGATTCCAGCTTTCCATATCTTCGACCCGTGGAAGGACACGCTCTCTCGCTCGCTCGCTCTCGCTCACACATACACACACACACAGATACACGAACACGCGCGCGCTCTGGGCATCGTGAGTTTGTGGCCCCCATGGCTCCAGGCTGACTTACTTTAGGAAGTACCTCTGGCCAGTGGCCGTGAAGGTCATCTCCCAGCCCGGGGGCAACGGCAGCTCGTCGGTCACGTCGTAGGACTGTTGGCGGAGGTGTGCGTGCTGCTGCGCCGGGCTACTCGCCGCGCCCGCGCCAGTGCCCAGCTGCAGGGACGCGGGAGACGAGTGCGAGCGGACGTGCTGGGCGCCGCCGGCCAGCCGAGGCCCCGGGTGGCCACCCGACGAGTCGGTGCTAGACTGGCGTGAGTGCGAGCCGGAATCAGGCTCCTTGAAGAAGGACTCAGGCAGGATCTTCTTCCGCCACGAGCTAGGCTTAGGATTCATGACAGAGTTGAAGAGGGCTTCGAGGTCCGTGTCAAGGTCCTGCGTGACGTGGATCACCTGCTGCCCAGGCGGTGGGAGAGGAGGGGGCGCCGAGGCCGGATTCATCTTCTGCAAGGAGAAAGGAGGTCAGATCAGCATTTTATTTAAAGGTGGAGGAAGAGGGTGGGAAAGTGGGGTTAAGAATAGAGAGAAAAGAAAAAGAAGAGACAGATAGGTGTCCGCCTTGGGATCCCAGACACTCAGCAGTAAAACCAGCCGGATGGGGGAGGGGGTCCCTCCTGACCTCGAGAATTATGCAACTTTCTTGAAGCAAAGAAGTTGCCAGGAGAAGGAGAAGGAAGGGCGGGGGGTGGGGGGAGGTGGCAAGTAACTGCGCTCGGGACGTCGCTGAACCTCAAGATGGCAAAGGACAGGTCGTAGCTTTCCAGGGCAGGCAGCACCCCTATCCCCAAAGAAGTCTCAACCCAAGCCAACTGCACGAAGCCCGAGGAGCTGGCGCCCTGGAGTGGTGCCGGGTGAGCGCTCCAGAGGGCACTACCTGGCCGCGCAGCGAAGCCAAGCCTGAGCGCGCTGCGGCCGCCGTCCCGCCCGAACTTGCCGTCCGGCCTGGGTCGTTCGGGTGCGTCCCAAGCTTGCAGAGCTGTAGCCGCGGCCCAGCTGGCAAATCCCGACCTGACTCGGTGCCTGGCAACCGAGGGGCTTCGGCTCTCACATCCCCCGAGCTGGTTTCAGGCGCTCGCACTCGGCGAGGAGGCGCAGGAGAAGCAGACAGCGCGGCCGCAGCAGCTCTGGGACTGTCCCATAAACAAAGTTTGGAGCAAACTCCCACCCCCAGGAAAGAGGCGGGTCCGAAAGTTGAGCTGTTGAATTATGCATGACCTCCAAGTCCTGAGCCTGCCTGTCCCCGCTCGCCCCTCCTCTTCCTCCTCCTCCTCCTCCCATCCCAGCTCCAGAAAACCCTGGGCGTGATAGCTACTTTACAGGGTAAGAGGAGACGGGTGCCCCCCACCCACTCCTCCCGGCTGCACGGACCTCTCCCTCCGGAGTCCTGGGTCTGCATTCCTTTGAGTTTACCACGGACTTGGGGCGGGATCAAAGGGAAAGTGGCCAGGGCCTGTTTAATCAAAGGCTTGTGGACCGAAACCAAGGCTGGGGGTGGCGGAGGGCACGCGGGTGAGGGGCCCAGGCCAAGGAAGGGCCAGTCCTGGGTGCCGCGCCCTCCCCTCCAGCCGGGCGCCGAGGTGTGGAGCAGTGACCCGCGATTCTGCCCGAGGGCGGGCCTCAGTGCGCCCTGGCGCGGGAAGACACTAAAGCCAGCCTTTCCACGGGAGGCTGCTTAACGCTTGTGACCATATTTGGTCTGGCGAGGAGGCATCTTGATTGCTTGGCTTTCAATTATCTGCTAGAGCGCAGACGGTACCCAAAAAGTGCCTCTGTCGCTGGAGATGCGACTTCGCCAACGGATGGGTTGTAAACACCTACAAATCATTCATCAATCCTTAGTTTCTTCTTCGGGATTACTCAGGCCACTAGGGATTGAGAAGAAACCGGATCAAAGCTGGGTGCTGGATGGGGAGCCCCTCACCTCCCCCGCGACATCCGCGCGGAGAGTGGGAGGATTGGAATGTCCCTGCCGCCCTCTAGGGAGCCTGGAGCCGGGATGGAACCCGAACAGGTGGCTGGGAGTAGAGAGGGCGAGCCAATGACCCGGAAAAAGCCACCCACCCTCCCACCAACTGGATTTGGACGAGGGGTGGAGACCCCCTGCCTCTAGCCAGGGAGGGAAGGTCAAGCCTGGAGAGACAGCTGCGGGAAGTAGGAGGAGGTGGCCTTGTCCTTCATTCAGAGCAGCTTGGTTCCTTCTCCCTTGTTCCCTGTCCTTTGAAGGGGAGGAGAGGGTGGCTAGGTAAGCCACTTTCCAGGAAGCCCCTACCCCACCCCATTTGATTCAAACAGAAGTTTATCGAATAAATTAAATGAGGCAACGTATGTAAAGGACTTTACACAGCACGGCTGGCTACATAAGTGTTTGTTATAAAATAAAATTGCATTAAGTTCAGGTATTGTGCCTTAACATTTTTATAAGGGTGAAATAATGTCAAATTCTGGAGTTGCCTTGAAGGAGAAAAGTTCAAGGGAAAGATAAGGTCACCTCATAGTTTCTCCTTGCAAAAGGTAGTAAAATTTGGGGGCATTCCCTGAATAGCTACATACATCCATGCCCAAAATAGAGCAGAGCCCACCAAAATTACCTCCCCTGTTATTCCTCAAGGACTGGAAAAATTAGGGCTGCCTTAGACAATGACAGGCATATGGATCATCTTCAAAAGTAAGCAGAGCATGGCTCCGTTTAGGAGCCTTTGGAACCAGGTGTTTTCCATGCAGCAAGTCCTCTGCCTATAGGACTGGTTGGGGGGTGGGGGGCGGGGAGCCACTACAGGTCACTCCATGGGAAGTAGAATCTTTGCAAGCTATGCTCAGAAGCCACCACAATTGCAACAATGGGGAAATTAGTTATGGTACTAGAGGAAGTGACTGGGACCAAATGGTACTAATTCAGAAGCCACAAGGCTGACTTGATGGTTAAAGAATAGAAACTTGTGGCTAGCTCTACTCCAGGAGGGTTCTCACCACAGAAGGAAGGTGAGAATTGGGGTTGATATTGGATGGGCAATGAGAATAAGGATTGGGAAAGGATGGGCAAGGATGCAGTCTTCATTCCAAGCTTCAAGAAACAGAGAGTAGAGGACAGAGGAGTAGATGTCTGAAAAGAAAATTGCCCCAATCACAGGATAACTCAAAAACTCCCAGTTCCCAAACAGCCTATTAGATGTGACAGTGAATGATTCAAAAGATGTGCTGTCACCCCAGCCCTTCCAACAATAGCTTCAGATTAAATAACATCGTGTGTATCAGGTATTGCCCAAAAGAGGCAGCATAGTGTAGTGTGTAAGTGTACAATTTCTCGAGCAAAATAACTGAGTCACTTCAGGCAAGATATTTAAGCTGTCTATTCCTGGGTTTCCCTCTTTGTAAATTAAGGACAATAACAGTACCCACATCACAGGAAGAGTCTAGATTAAAACACTATACAAATTTTACCTGTTAATCTGTGACTTAGAACACAAGCGTTGAAGTACGTTGTTCTATCCTCTACCTTAGGCAAGTAACTTGGTCTCCCTATGTCACAGTTTATTCATTTATAAATTAGAGATACTATTGTGGTAGTCTGTTACAGGGCTGCCCTTCAATGGCCCAGCCTCCTGTTATTCACACCCTTATGTAGTCTCTTCCACTTAAGTCCGAACTGGGCCAGTGATTTTCCTTACCAGGAAAATGTAACAGTGAAGCTGTGCCAGTCCCCGACTCCCCCACCATCCATCCTCTAAGAAGGTATAGAAGCTTCCACTTTTGCACTTTTGGGAGACCTAAGCCACTAGGTAGAAATCTAACCACCAAGCTGAAGAAACCAGATGGAGAAGGAGAGGCCCTGGAATACATGGAGAGAAGGAAAACTCCAGCTATGCAGCATCTAAGCTGAGCCCAGCCCCAGCCAGCCCCACCAGCTGACTGCAAACACATCAGTGACCATCAGTAAGACCAGCAGAACCATAGAGCCACACCCAGTCCAGATTGCAGAATTGTGAGCAAACAGAATGGATATTGTTTTAAGTCACGAAATTTTAGAATTCTTTAATGCAGAATGTGCATTCTAAGGACTTAATAAGAAAATGCGAATAAAGAAATAAAGTTCTCAACACAAAGCCTGTTACATACGAATACACTCATCAAACAATGGCTATTATTTAAAGTTCACGGAGACCCAAAGAATAGATAATACATTATATATCCCTGTTTTATAGATAAGGAAACTGGACCAATGAGTTTTAAAGTATTTTGTCCAAGTAGATACAATGAAATTATGAGGGGGAAAAAAAAAAACCCTGGGATTCAGCCTAGGATCTATAATGGTTTGTAGTACAGAGTGTGTTTTCCACCCTCCCATCCTGTGTGAGTCAGGAGTTGCTCCCTGGTGTTGCCATTCTAAATCATGTAATATCTTCTGCCTGGCTATCTCGTAGAGAAACTCCACAGTTTTTATAAGATAATCAGTTGAGAGTACACTCCTGCTGATAGATATGTAAATCTTTCTCTCCATTTGCAAACACTGAAGTCTATCACCTGATTCCAAATCTTCCCCTCAACATACGTCCTACCAAGCTTCTCCTGAGTCATCCCCCACCCTCCTCCCTCTCTGCCCACATCCAATTAGTGGCAAGTGCTCTTGATTCTTTCTTCTGGTGCCCCTCAAATCCATCCTTCCTTTCCGTCTCTCACAACAGGACCTTATCTCAAAATGCTAGCAGTGGCCTCCTAACTGGCTTCTCTGCTTCTAGCCTCTGGCCTCTAGTCTCTTTCTTTTATGATGTCATTCCCTGGCTCAGAAGTTTTTTAACAACTGTGCCTAAGAATAAAGTTTAAAACTATCAATCTAGCATCAAAAGTCTCCCAACAAACTGCCATCCTCATAGCTTTCTGACTTTAGTTCTTACATGGCCCAATAATAAAGTATCCTTCATCCACTTTGGCCAGGCTCTGACCCAAGCATATTTGGTCTAATTCTTCACTACACCTGTCTTCTTTGAACTCTGCTCAAAACTGCCTTCCAAACTCCATTGGCAAGCCTTCAGTAATCTCTCCCTTCTTTCTCCTAAATTCTCCTTGTTCTTGTCTTTTTCACTCCCTTGGCATATAATCAAACATTACACTGCCTTATATTGTATAATATTTTAGCACTTACCTCCGTATCTCTTGCCTCCCCAACTGGATTGTAAATAGCTGCAGGGTTAGAAGCATCTTATGGAAGGCATCTAGAAGTTTCCTTATGGAATTGCTGCTAAGAAGACCACAATTCCTTGTTGAGAGCATAATGATCATTACATGATTTGCCCATTCCTCTTTCGGTACCCATTGGTGTACTCTTAACAGTTTGTAAGGTATTCTCCCACCAGTGACTACAACTTTGATTACTCACCTCTTTAACAGGTTTAGGTTTGCAAGCTCTTTAAGAACAAGTCTAAGAGGACTTTCCTTTTTTTTTCCCCCATGTCTAACAAGGTGTTCTCCATGCAGCAGTGTCCAGTACATGTGGTTGCCTAGCAATAGTTGGCTATTGTCCCAACTATTCATCTGCCATTTTTGACTCAGGAAAGCCTCAAGCTGCTTTTCACAGCACCTACCCACCTGGGTGGCTGACTTGGTCTGAGGGACTGATTCCAGCAAAGGTGAATGGTTAGAAACTTGGTGGGGTGGTTAAGTTGTTAGAGGACTGTGGTCCCAGAAGCCATTGGGGCAGAACCTGCCTGGACTTGCTGAACCAGTCTGGAGAAAATTCCCAGAGCCCGGGCTGGGTCACCATTAGCAACTGAAGAGGAGCAAAACAGACAAGGACCTTGAATAGATAAGTTTGAATAAAGAAGAGTCTAGAAAACTGTTGAATAAGGTTAATCTGTATTTTAACTTGAGGATAAGAGTTGACCAGCTCCTTGACAAATCAAACATGACACTTGCACATTCATAATTTATCATTTTTACCCAGGTGTTTAGCACAGTGTCCAGCATATAACAAATACACAAATACTTAAATCTAAAAGAATTGGTTCGGCATTCATTTTTGCGTTTATTCTTCCAGGTGCAGGTCATGCTTCACTTTGGTGTCTCAATAAATGCATCATTAGCATGATAATGAAGAAGATAATTTTGATGATGATGATGATGGTGATGGATGGGACTGTCTTTTGCCTAATGTTATCTATTGCATTAGCAATGTCCTTGGGCCAGAGGAAAAAGGAATTCCTGAGATTTAGTCTTTTTTAACTTTCGTACCTTGTGCAAGTTATATATCTTTCAGTATTTTCACTATTCATTTTGGGGCTGGGGGGGGCTAGGGAAAATATTTTTAAATGGGGAAAAATAATAGATATTTTCCTAGAAAAGAAAAATACCCTTTTGAGAATGCTCAACAATATACAGAGTGGTTTAGAAGGTAACTATCAAGCTATATTGCAAATTTGCCAATTGCAGCATAATATGTAATAGGGGAAATTAGAAATTTCCTAAACATTTAAGAAAAGAATGGCTGAGTATATCTAACAACTTAATATAGCCAATGAAGTTTTTGAATATTTTATTTGAGACAGTGTTTATGAAGACAAGGTAACCTGAGAAAGATACTTTTTATAATTTTTAATGAAAAATCCAGAAACAAACTTCTGTGAACACCATAATTAAAACTTTGTTCAAAAAACATCGAAAAGCTGGGTGAGGTGGCTCATGCCTGTAATCTTAGCACTTTGGGAGGCTGAGGCAGGAGGATTGCCCGAGCAAGAGCAAGAGCAAGACCCTGTCTCTACAAAAAATAAAAAAATTAGCTGGCCTGGTCACACGTACCTGTAGTCCCAGCTACTCAGGAGGCTGTGGCAGAAGGATCACTTGAGCCCAGGAGTTTTGAGGTTGCAATGAACACAATGATGCCACTGTATTTTAGCCAGGGTGACAGAGCAAGATTCTGTCTCTGTCAGGGGAAAAAAAAAATGAATGAAAAGTAAGTGCTAAAATAATATACCGAAAAATAAAATACCCATGTAAAAATAAAAAGACAAATGTTTCTCTCTATATGTTTAGATCTGTGTAAATGTGTGATGTGTTAAACTGAATTATTACTCTCAGAAACCCAAACCATATTGTTAATATCATTTTGGGGGTGATGAGAGAACTAATTAGCAGTGTTTTTGGGGGGAGAATCTCAAGGTACTCAGTATTATCCAGCCATTCAACATATATAGTACATATTTTTTAGTGTCCACTGTGCACAAGGCCAGAAGTGATCTTTCAAGCTGAGCTTGGAAGAGTTTGCCACCTGATAGGACATTCATTGGTTGACAATGTCATTCAACTCCTCCCTCTACCCAAATAAGTCCCAAATCTGGTTACACCAGCTGTTCAAGCCACTGCTCTTCCCTGTCTTACTTTTCATGTTGATAGGAGCAAAGTATATACAAGCTCTATGATCATCTCTCTGTTTCAGCATTGTCCAGACGCAAGTTAGGCTACTCTTCATGCCTTGTCAAGAGAGGTCAATCTGTTGCTTGGAGATAAGAAGAAACAAGGTGGAGAGAGGACCCGAGATTCAAGTTCTGCTCCATAAGAAAGCTGATGCCTATTGAGTATGAGTTCAACTCACGTATGCTTAAAAATGATAAAATTTTCCTTTAAAAATACATATTTCTATATAATCTTAGTTAAGAAAGTACATTTTTTCCCCTCATATAGTGTCTGCCACATAATAAATCTTAATATGACTGAAGACATCTCCAACTAATCAGGATAATTAAAAGTTGTTAGCATTTCAACTATCACAGTAATAATAAATAATATTTATATAATATTTTACAGACTAAAAAACAAGTACACATGTACAATCACATATGAATCTCACAGTAACCCTGTGAGAATGGGTAGACAAGCCTTACTAGAACTTCTATTTTACAAATAAGAAAACCAAAGTTTAGAAAATTTGTGTCTTGCCAAAGGCCATTGACTTGTAACAGGAGGGCCGTGATTCAAACCCTCCATTGCCTCCTGCCTTTCAAATCATATTTCTCTTAAAACTTCTTAACTGAATAATAGTCTTAGTTACTTCCACCTCTGTGAGCATACGCAATTCTGTCTTTTCCTTTAAAAAAAAAAAGAGAGAAAGAGAGAGAGAGAGAGAGAGAGAGGCTAGTTTTATTGTTTTTATTTTTATTTTTTTTGAGACAGAGTCTCACTCTGTCACCTGGGCTAGAGTGCCATGGCATCCACCTAGCTCACAGCAACCTCAAACTTCTGGGCTCAAGTGATACTCCTGCCTCAGTCTCCCAAATAGCTGGGACTACAGGTGTGTGCCACTACCCCGGGCTAATTTTTTTTAATATTTTTAGTAGAGATGGGGTCTTGCTCTTGCTCAGGCCGGTCTCCAACTCCTGAGCTCAAGCTGAATTCCCCCACCTCGGCCTCCCAGAGTGCTAGGATTACAGGTGTGAGCCATGACGCAGGGCCTGAGAGAGTTTATTTTTAAAGGCATTTTTCCTCCACTGACTTACAGTATTATTTTTCAAATGCTTTGTTATCTAATGGTCGTTGAACACACAGAGGCTACTAAAATTTAAATTGCAGTTTAGTTGTCGCCTCCCTCTTATTAAATAAATGAAAACTCAAATGTGTTGGAGGTACTTAAAATGCAATCAAATCCTGATTATTGGAATACTTATGTTATTAAAGAATCCTTCTGTGATGTGAATCATCACTCCTAATTAATATGGAACAGTCAGTCCATATTAAATGGTTTTTTTCCAGGGTTGTATTCCTAAAGTTATTTTGTGAATTGGTCATTTGAAACTGAGAATGTGTTTTGTTACAAGAAAAAAAATATTGGCCAGCACGCTCAGCCCCCTCGCCATGTGACGCCCTACATGGCCACAGGAGTCCAAAGAGAGTCCCTACCAGCAAGAGGGGCCCTCACTGGATGCAACCCCTTGATCTTGGACTTCTCAGCCTTCATAACTGTAAGAAATAAATTCTTTTTCTTTAAAAATTAAAAACAATAGAAAAAAATATTACTAATGATGTCTAGGAAACCCAGCAACCCATTGTGCTCCAAATCCTTGTCCTGATACTCCAGTTGAGTCCTTCTAGAGTTGGAGGTATCACATAATACTCTTAAATACCAAATAATTTCAGGACTACAGGGGCACTAACCTAGGGGCTGCACACTGTAGTTCTACTGAATCATCATCTCCCATTTTATGGCAACAATTTCAGGCAAGAGAAATTTTATAGTTCATTCTATATATTTCCTCCCACCTACCATCATTCCTGTTTCACCAGAGGAAAAAGAATCTGAAGATATTTGAAAAGAGAATTAAAACATTTTGATAAGATGCAAAAGAAAAAGTGAATGAGAAGATCCCTGAGATTTAACTGCCACTTTATTTAAAAATTCTGTAACTACTACCTATGAAAGTGTCAGCCAAGGCTCATCACAGCTATAGATTGCACAGTCAGAAGTTCAACACTAGAGATGATAATAATGCAGAATATGGCTAGTTGGCATTGAATCTATAAAAATAAAACTGGTACTGGCTTTCAAGGAAAAAAGCCTCTAGATTTTTAGTGATCCACTTCTCTTCTAAGTGTAAAAAGACTCCCTTTTTCCAATTAAATATGGCAACTTGTACCTTTCAACAAGGAAGGACAAAGTTCTTTGTCTAATGTTGACTCAAATATTTAATACATTCTGAGACAAGAAATCTATCTCTTCTGTCTGCCCAAGGAATAGGTATATTGAGGTTGTCAAGAGCTGACACTTTATTGCTTCACATCACAATCCAAGGTCTAAAATTAGAGGTGATGGATCTCATTCTTAGAAAAAAATAAGTAGTCACCAACAGGGGAGAACTCTTTTGAAAAATTCTCTGACAACACTGGGGCAATAGTTATATTATAAGCTCCCTCAGACATTCCACCCACCAAAAAGCATCACCTGGGTTTCAAAACTTTTTGAATTAATGTTTGAACATCCCGCAAAGAAACTGACAAGAAGTTTCATTCTTTTTGGCTGCAAAGACAAACATAATATGGTGGTAAATTTCAACCTTGCTAATGAATCCTCCCTTTGACTTCCTGGGCAGCTTCGCTAAATGAGTAACTTTACGGCCTTCAAAGCAAGCTGTTGGCATGGAAGAGACCTGACCCTTTTTACGCAAAATCACCAAAGGCCTTTGTACAGTGTCCAGGTTTTTACCTTTAGTCAGTTGTTTCTATTTCACCACTGTCAGGGATTTTGTTTTGTGGGAGAGGTAATAAGAACTCCACATATAGGTATTTTCACTGCAAGGAAACCTCCTTAGTGGCCACATAATCCTGGCAGGGAAAATCCCAAACAAGTTCCTGCACCAGTCCCATTAAACTGTAGCTTGGGCAGCACTGGGTAGCTGATCTGGGAACAAAAGTGCTCTTCTTTCTGTTATCAAATATTCATCTGAACTCGAAAGGACCTCACTTAAGTGAGGAATTTCCATTCTCCTGGAAATGTCATTTCATTTGAACATAGAATTCTATGGTTTAATGCAGTGGTCCCCAACCTTTTTGGCACCAGGGACTAGTTTCATGGAAGACAATTTTTCCACGGACTGGAGGGGGGATTGTTTCTGGATTATTTGAGCCCATTACATTTATTATGCAGTCAAACCTCTCTGCTAATGATAATCTGTATTTGCAGCTGCTCCCCAGCACTAGCATCACTGCCTCAGCTCCACCTTAGATCATCAGGCATTAGATTCTCACGAGCACACAACCAAGATCCCTTGCATGTACAGTTTATGGTAGGGTTCTTGCTCCTATGAGAATTTAATGCCACCTGATCTGACAGGAGGCGGAGCTTATGCGGTGATGTGGCTTATACGGATGAGGAGCGGCTGCAAATACAGATGAAGCTGTCTTTGCTTGCTGCTCACCTCTTGCTGTGCAGCCTGTTTCCTAGCAGACCATGGACTGGTACCGGTCTGAGGCCCAGGGGTTGGAGACTGCAGGTTTAAAGGAGGCAAACACGGTCTTTACTTCTAGAGTCCAATGGGAGGGAAAAAGGAAGGAAACACAAAAGTAATCCAGGAAAACTTTAAGAGTAAATTTGCCCTTCTGGAAACAGACAAAGGTAGACCTCTACTTCCCTACTGTAAGTTCTAGAAGAAGTTAAACCATCCTGTAACTTCTCTGGAAAGTTCAATCACAGTAAATAGGCCAGCAGCAATATCTATATTTGTAAGATAAGTGTCTGTTTCAGTGTCCATCAAGAAAAAAAAATAGAGAAAAACAGATGATTACTTGTAAAAGAACTAGCAAGCATGGTTTGTGGGTCAGTTCAGATCCACCAGGAAGCAGACACCAAGATGGAGTTAGATGAGCAAGAGACGTACTAGGGAAAATGCCTGTGAAGGTTAGCGAGGAGAAGGAAGAAGAGTAGGTCAGGAAAGTCTTCAGATTACAATGCAAGTCTGACACTGGTGAAAGAGGAGGGAAGGAAGGGGGACTAGGCAAGAAGAGCCTCAGACTGTAGTGCAGCTCTGAGAAAGACCCAGCCGGGCCAGGCTGATGGGAATCTCAGCATTAGAGGTATCCCATGATGGGCAGCAATGGCTCAGCTCTAACTTAGAAGAGGGAAGTTAATGAGACAAACCACAGCCCCTGTTGTTGCAGTTGGTCTTGAGGCCAAAACTGATATTTAACCTCTTCCTCCTTCACTATCCACTCTAGGTTTTCCACAACAAATGCTATCACCTCTACAGGTGTTGATGGCCAACCTGGTCATCCTGATGGTGCAACTCAAACCTTCATTCGAATCTTGGAAGGAGAACATGTGCCTCCTTCTTTGTGGTAGGAGATGGAAGATGTTTTACTTTGGAGAAGTTGTCCCAGAATACACTGACCACTAAAGCCTTAAAAATGTCACCAAAGTGGCAGATCCCTGAATCTTCATAGGGTTTAGCTCCCACTCTTTGGTGTGCATGTCTCCTACCAAGGCTTCCAGCATACTAGCCACATCTTGTTCATCCTGCCTGATCAACAATGATGTCATTGATGTAATGGATCAGCATGCTCTGGGATGTTCAGATGTTCCAGAACCATATCTGAACTATATATAACAGAGGGTAGGAGAGTTAACATAGCCCTGGGACAAAATTATAAATAAATATTTTCATTCCATATAAATGCAAACTGTTACTGATCCTCTTTTTAAATTAGAATGGAAAATAACTCATTTGCCAAATCAACAGCCTCATACCTTGTATCTGAGGCCTTATTAATCTGCTCTAGCAAGGATGACATGGCTGGCACAGCAGTTGCAATCATGACTACTACTTGGTTGATTTTACAGTAATCTACATCATTTTAGGGGATCTAGATTGGTGAATTATGCAGAGAAATGATAGGGACCACCTACTCCTCTGCATCCTTTAGATCTTTAATGATGGTACTAATCTCTACCACCCCCCATTCCCACCCAACCCCCAGGATATAATATTGGTTTTGATTTACAATCTTGCTGGGGGCAGACAGTTCAGCAGGATGCCATTACAGAGCCTTCTCCCTGGCCTTCCCCACTATGATAGCTCTTGTCTCATAGGCCAAAGGCCCAATGTGGGGATTAGTACAACCGCCAAGTGTGGTGATATTAATTATATATTCAGATACTATGGAGATGGCCACTAGATGGGTCCATAGACCCAGGGGATCCGCTGTGGGTCAGACTTTAGCCAGAACTCCATTTATTTATCTGGCCCCCACATTCCTCACTCTAAGAGTGGACAAGAGGAATGACAATGCTTCATGTCTCCAAATGTCAATATCAACTCAGAACCTGTATCCAATAATCCTTGAAATGTCTGAGTATTCTCCTTTCCCCATTGTACAGACACTCAAGTAAACAACCATAGGTCCCTTTGGAAAATGACTGGGAATCCATACAGCATTACTTGCTGTGATGGTTAATTTTAGGTGTCAGTGTGAGTCGATTAAGGAATACCAAGAGTGAGCATGTTTCCAGAAGAGAATAGCATGTCAGTCTGAATGGACTAAGTGGGGGAAGATCAGCCCTCAATATGAACAGGCACCAGCCAAACAGCTGGGGGCCTGGATAGAACAAAAACTGCGAAAAGGCAATTGGGTCTCTCTCCAGGAGCTGGGATACACCCTTCTTCTCCTGCCTTGGACATCAAAATTCTGGGCTTTCCAGCCTTTAGACTCCAGGACTTACACCAGCACCTCCCAGGTTCTTGGGCTTTTGGCTCAGACTAGGAGTTACACCATCAGCTTCCCTAGTTCTGAGGTCTTCAGACTTGGATTGAGCCATGTATGCTGTTGGCATCCCAGGGTCTCCAGTTTGCAGACAGCTTATCGTGGAACATCTGAGCCTCCATAATTACATGAGCCAATTATCCTAATTAAGTCTACTGTCATATATCTGTGTGTGTGTGTGTCTGTGTGTGTGTGTGTGTGTGTGTGTATAGATTAGATATAGATATTTTATTGGTTCTGTCTCTCAGGAGAACTCTGGCTAATACACATACCATTGTGTTCCAGGGCCCCTACTTCTGAGGACTTGGCCACCTCTTCAAAGTGTTCCTGAACTGATCATTGGCTCAGGCCCAGGAACTGAGCAAGGGATCATGACTTTTTACTGGGGTGGTTACTCTCAGACTCCTGTTCCTTCATTCTTGCCTTATTCTGATTGTGGATGTTAAGCAGCACCCTTTTATGGACAACACTTAGAATGTGAAGAAGTCTATGGAATATTTTTAATGCTCCCATTAAATATCAAAGATGACTTGTTTAAAGATGATTTTACTTAATAGTCCAACATCCTTAAAATCATGAGCTTTCATAGTTCATAGCAGTAAAAGCTCTAAATTGGGACCACTCAAATACCCTTCAAGAGTAGATTGAGCCAGGCAAGATGGCTCATGCTCATAGTCCCAGCTACTCAGGAGGCAGAGGTGTGAGGATCGCTTGAGCCCAGGAGTTGGAGGCTGCAGTGAGCTATCAGTATACCACAGCCTGGGTAATAGTGAGATCCTGTCTCTAAAATAAATAAATAGTAAATTTAAGACAGAGTAGATTGAATAAATAAATGATGGGACACTATACAGCAATGAGAATGAGCAAACTATAGCTACAAACATAATATGGATAAATTTTATATATATAACATTGGGTAAAAGAAGATAAAGATTCAAGAGTATATACTGTATGATTACATTTTTATAGATTGCAAAAACATTAAAACTAAATTTGTGCTGTCTGAAGTCAAGATAAGGACTTGGTCACCCTTGGCAGGAGAGTAGTGACTAGGAAGGAGCACAGGGGAGGGGGGGTTGCTTCTAGATACTGGAAATGTTTTGCTTCTTGAACAGGGTATTGGTTCCTTGGGTATATTCAACCCGTGAAAATTTATCAAATTGTACACTTATGATATGTGTATTTCCTGTAGGTATATTATAATTCAACAAAAAGTTAAAAGTATATATTAAGGTCACTAAATATGAAAGAAGAATTTCTGAATACAACTTACTGAATACAATTTATATTCTTACGGTAAATCAGTAGTTCCCAAATTTTGAAGGTTATCACAATCACCCTTTCTTGAATCTACAGAATATCCAGGGTAGAGAATGATAATTCAAGCATTTTGGAGTATGGAGAGGCAGACTAGGTCAGTTTCCACAATCCATAGCAGAATGTAGTCAAAGAAACATCCACAAGTTTCTTAGCCTCCTACCTCCTGAACACTTCAGTCTGGTTCCTAAACAATGCAGGATATGGAAAGTTCTAGCCAACTATCCAGTCTTTACTCCTGGGGATAGCACGTGTCCCTAGTCTTAGTTCCTTTTCAAAACTAGCAAAAGTAGCTGGACAGCTCTAGTGGACATTTGATGTTTTAGTCTGTCCTGCACACTTTCTCCCACCCTTCTGATAACAGAACACTTCTGTTCCTATGGGGAACCCATTCCAAGTGGTTTGGGTGGGACTGAACCCCATCCCAGCCCTCTAGCCTTAGAAGTAGAACTATGACCTGGGCCTGGTCAGAGTCCTGCCTGGGTCTTTTTACCTGGAATGATTAACAATTCAGCTTCTTTCCATTGACGCTCTAGGCAGGAAGGGTACAATTCTGGCCATAGTGGCAGAAATCATGTTCTCTACATACAAGAAGCCTGAGTATAGAATAAAGCCAATCAGAAATAGTGGACTACAAAGAGAGATAAGAGACAAATCTCCAAAGATATTACTTAAGCTTCTGGATACAACCATTCCTAAAGCCCGCAGCTATATAATTACAGAACCAATAAATTTCTATTATTATGTGAGCTGATTTGAGTCAATTTCTCTTACCTGAAACTGAACTGGTGACTAATATCTAGAACAAAACAAAGAAAACCAGAATTATCTCTTTTATTCCCTTTCTTTGAGCCTAGAAAAAGCCATAAAAGTACATGCTTCCTCTCCTTTGGGCCCCCTCCAGGCCCTTTAGCTTTTCTGTAATACAAATGGATTCCAGTGAAACCCTGCAAGCTCAAAGAGGCATACGTTAACATAAAAAAAACCCCAAGCATATAGGCTACACAGCCACTTTCAGCCCCCTAATTCTGCCATTCTTGCACTCTACTCCTCCACTATCTAGAAATTGATGCCTAAGTAATGGGAAGAGAAGGAAGGTGGTGGAATGCTATACCCAAGGTGGCCATTCTCCCCTCTCCTCTGTGTGTTTTCTTTTGTCTAACAAGTTGATTTTTTTCACCATTCATCCTATCTGGTATTTTAATTGTGGCTCCTTTCTTCCTGCTGTAGATCTTCTCTCCAGTGCTGAGCCTTCATATTTACTAGGCCCCCTACCTGGATAAAGTGGGGCCAAGAACAGAGTAAAGTCTAATGGGTCAAGGTCTTGGCCTATATCTAGAAGCCAGGGTTGGGAAATGGGTGGAAAGCTTCTCTATAGCAGCCAGAATTAGCAAAAGCCACTAGAAGTCACCTGAGGGCCTCAGCTACCTTTAGAGGTAGAGCAGCCTAGTTGTGCCTGTTCAGCCCCATCCTCTTAAGAGTCTCTCTAGATGACAAGAGATCATAATAGCACTAACCAGGCTCCTGTCACCTTGATATCATTTTTAGAGGCCTCATGGGTATGTCTGGATGATCAAGGAAGTGAAGACCCACTTCTTGGTCTTCTCCTCACCACTCTGAGAGTATTTAGGGTTGAGCAACATACATAGGCACAGGAACCATGGAATCCTTTGTTCCAGGGTTACCATTTGAGAGCCTTATTACATTAGAAGTACTTAAAAAATCATGAAAATAAGTGTTTCAGATATCTACTGCTGCAAAACAAGCCACTCCAAACTCAGTGATATAAAATGATAAAAAATAATTTGTTCTTATTATCTCTCATGGTCCTGGGGGTTGATTGAGCTCAGTTAGGCAGTTCTCTGTCATGGTCTCTTAGGCAGTTGATTTCAGATGGTGGTTGGGAATGGAGTCATCTCAAAGGCTTCTTTATTCACATGTCTGGTGACTGATTCTGGCTGTTGTCTGAAACCTTAGTTGGGTCTGCTGATTGGAACACCTCCTTATGCGGCCTGGGCTTCTTTGTAATATGGTGGCTGGGTTCTGGGAGAAATGTCCTGAGAGACAAACAGGTGGAAGATCTATCACTGTTTATGATCTAGCCTTTGAAATCCCATGGCATCCCTTCCCCACATTCTGTTGGCAGAAAGGTCACAGAGGTCTACCCAGGTTCAAGGGGAGGGGTTCCAGACTCCACCTCTTGATAGAGGAGGGGCAAGGTCACATGGTAAAATGAGCATGTGGGATGAGAAATATTGTTACAGCCATTTTGGAAAATATAATCTTCCACAGCAAGTTATTTTCAATAATGTTGAACTGATGCTGGCTGGGTGATACAAGGTATCTTTGTTATCTATATATTATCTATATCCTGTACAATGTGATACAGGAAAGCCAAAATCACCGTATGATAAACATATTCCCCAATATGCACTCAAACATCTCTCCTGGCTTAACACTGAGAGCATCTCTCATTGTTGGAAGTTGTAAATATCTATCCACACAATGCAAAAAAAAAAAAAAAAATGTAAATCTTGCAAAAGATAAAAGATTTCATTAAATCAATTAATTTTAGAGAATATTCCCAATCTTGTGTATCTGGTAAAACAATTGACAACCTGAAGAGGAAACAATCAATAAGGATCACATGTTAGGGGAATTAATTTGAAAAGCCAAGGATTAAGAAAATCAAGAAAGTCATTTGGGAGAATTGTTGAAACCCTTTGGGTATTTTGGTATGTTAAGTGAAGAATGTTCTGTGTTATTAATTTTCCTGGAAAAATGATATACCCTAGAAAAAAAAAAAGGAATACTTGATTCAATCATTGTACATGTTGAGGGCTAGCCTATAGTTTCTATAAGAACCTAAATTTTGTTACATATAAGATAAAATTATTTTTACATTTTTTAGTTTTAATTTTCAGATAATGTCCCAAACTTCTTCCTATGAAATTTTGATCTCTTTTTGAGTAGGTTTATCTCAGTGGCCTTTATACACTACTTTTGACAGAAGAACCCTATGTAATACACACAAGCTTTCATCCTTCCCTAGAAAGTATGAACAACATCAATTAAAGTGCTTTCAGTGATAGTATTTTCACAGCCCTCTTAGAAAGCCTGTCATATCACATAAAATTAAACCTGAGATCTTCAAAAGAATGATAGCTTTTGCCTTAGATATTAGATGCATCTGTAATTACCAGCCAGAGACTCTTTCTTTTTCTTTTTTAATTTTTTTTTAGAGATGGAATCTTGTTCTGTTGCCCAGGGTAGAGTACAGTGGCACAATCGTAGCTCACTGCAGCCTTGAACTCCTGGGCTCAAGTGATGCTTCCACTTCGGCCTCCCCAGTAGCTAGGACTATAGGCACATACCAATACACCCAGCTAATTTTTAAATTTTTTTGTAGAGACAGGGTCTCCCTATGTTGCCCAGGCTGCTCTCAAACTCCTGGCCTTAAGTGATCCTCCTGCTCCAACCTCCCGAAGTACTAGGATTACAAGCATGAACCACCATGCCTAGCCCAGATATTCTTTCATCAAACATTTAATGAGCATCTGCTGTGGGTAGGGCAGTGTACTAAGTACTACAGGAACCATAAAAATGAACAGATTCTGTGATAAATGTATTAATATACATGTTCTTATTCAAAGTCACTGTGAAGTTTACACCATCATCTCCACCATCACCACCATCACTACCAACATCACCGACACCACCTCCCTCACCACCCTCACTACCTCCATCTCCACCACCATTATCACTACTGACACCACCTACACCATCCCTGCCAATACTACAATCACCATAACCACCATCATCACCTCTATCACAACCACATTACCCATCATCACCATCATTGCCTTCCCCACTGTCACTATCACATATTACCAAGTGGTAACACAATATGCTCAAATTTTCAGAGCAGTTTTTCAGCATTTTGACATGCTAAGAGGAAATTTAAAGTGTGAAAGAATTGTAAAAATTCCTTATTCCATTGTCTCCTATTTTGGGTAAGGAAAATGAGGCTCAGAGAGGTAAAGCGACTCATCCAAGAGTCACGTGAGTAGACAAGGATAGATCAAAAACAAGGACTCAATTTTCTTAATTCGCTCACTGCCCAGGGTCTTTCTCTCTCTAGCCATAGGACTCCTGCTGTGACAGGCCCAAGTAAGGACTGTCAGGTCTGCTAGAGAAAAGAAGTTATCACTCACTCTTAGGCAGATAGAAACTCTGAGGAAAAGGAGAAAGTACAACCTCTTGCAGGAATCTTTTAGTTTACTTTGTGGCTGGTTATGCCAATGAGGAGGCCTTGCAAGACAAGGGGGTCATGAGCTTCCCAGGGATTAAGCATGATAATGCTGTCTGCCCTGGGAAGAAAACAATATGTTGCACTTGTATCACACCTTTCATCCATCTGACAATAATAAAGACTGTACTTTCAGCCAAATATGCAAAGTAGTTAACAAATGTTTAACTCATGAATCCTCAGAACGACCAAGAAGGGAAAACTTTTGAAAGAAAGGAAGCAAGCTGTTCTCATCCTCATGATTCAATGGGGAATCTAAGATCAGAAGAAATGAGTCTACACCTAGCTGAGTGACACTGTAGGCAGGGCTCCTGACACGCAAGGACATTCCTGAGTATGAACACTGTAGTGACCTACACATGGGATTTTGAAAAGAGCAGAGGTGGACCAGAAAAACCCCTGTTCGTTCTTTCAGCCCAGGGAATCTGTGAAGATTTCAAAAGAGTTTGGGTTCTGAGTCTTTAAAGCTTCTTTGAAGGCTCTTCAAAGGTTTTAGCTGGCATGTCCTTTCAAAGAACTTCTTTAAACTCATGTATTCCTTCAAAAAATTTTTAGGTGACATCTAAGATATTCCATCCTTTGGGAATGATAGTAAGAGGAATTAAAATAAAAA
>NW_012143856.1:10133652-10141067 GCF_000956105.1 Propithecus coquereli | reverse complement strand
ATGTTTCAGCTGGGACTACAGGCATGTACCACCATGCTCAGCTAATTTTTTCTATAAATATTTTTAGTTGTCCAGCTAATTTCTTTCTATTTTTTTAGTAGAGACGTGATCCCGCTCTTGCTCAGACTGGTCTCGAACTCCTGAGCTCAAACCACCTGCCTGCCTCGGTCTCCCAGAGTGCTAGGATTACAGGCATGAGTCACCATGTCCGGCCCAAAAAGTTGCTTTAAATTTCCATCAGCTAGCAACTCAATTACAGACTCCTCCAATTTTATGAAAAGTTTTCTATTAGAAACAACTTGACCTGCAAAAAGATTTGGTACCCAGTTATAAAATTCTTCTACTTCCACAGTTTTGGAAAATTTACTAAAAATTTCCACTAAGATTTATCAAACAGTTATGTGACTATCTCTTTTCTCTTTCAATTATTTTTTTTTGTTCCCCGCCCCCCTGCCAATGTTCTCTTTCAATTAAAGGTACTTGTTTATTCTGATACATAAGAAGAGTTGAGAAAATAAAAATAATCATTTCAATATACTTTTGCCAATACGTTATTTTTTAAATGCTTTTATTTTAACACATTTTAAATAATATTTTTGTCAGAAGCTTGGAGCTGCTGATTTAGCTCATTCAACTATTCAACATTTATAGGAAATATTTTTCATACAGACTAATTGGAAAAGGCAGCCCTCATTGTCAAATTGAGCAGCTAAATCAGACATGGTCTGTTGGAAAAGCTTGAATTAATTAATCAAAGCAATTCAAATGAATAAGTTAAAATGCAATTTGAGGAACAGTACGAAATCACTGAGAAATTATGGAACATAACTTGAAAAATAGATTACTAAAAGCAATACATCAGGATGTATAGCTAATGTAATTAATGTATCCATTAAAAATTTATAAAACAATTTGAAAATGCCATTTCTTATTACTTACTTTGTAATAATACAATAAAATGTGGCTGAAATTTTAAGCTCTTTATGAAGCAAGGAATGATAGAAGTTCTGGTATTCCTTTGGTACATGTACATGTGTGTGGACTCTGGGATTGGACTTTGGGGAAAATTCAATGAAAATCATATATATAAAAATCGGAAAATAATTCATTCATGTTTTTAAAACTTTTAACTTTTCCTATCTATTTAATGGAAAGAAAAAAGTATGAACTTCTAAAAACTAAGTAGTCTGGTAGCTAGCACATAATTTTATTCTGTGTTAATAGGAGTAAAAATATATGTCTTAAAAGAAGAGATAAAAATTGACTACCACTGGAAAAATATTCCATGGCATAATTTCATAAAAGTCGAATTTAATTATTTAATGATGTCTACATTGTATAAAAAAATCACATGAATTTTTTCTGTGAGTTTTAGCTAATGTAGTAAAGAATGTAATAATCCCAGAAAAATTCTAGTTAAATTTAAAAGAATTTTCACATTACTTCCAAGTTGCACAAGTTTAGAGGGATCATTCTCACTATATTCTACCAAGGTGAACTACACTTGGGAAGGCATGTGAGAATTTGACGTGTGTCCTGTGAAGGTGCATCACTCAGTCCTGAATCATCATCAGTATCTGGCACCACATCTGCTGCTCAGAGATCATCCTTTCCAGCTAATGGCATCTCCTAGGTTTTGAGAATAACTGAAAACAAACGGCAGACTTCATTTTCAGTGTTTGAAGCATTCTTTTCTTTGCTGTCATGAGTCTCTCCCTGAAGAGTTATGCATTCTTTGACTATAACCAGGGATGGCAGATGCTGAGTCATTCCACCTCTCCACTCCACAACATATCTGAATCCACAGCCTCCCAACATAGACCCTAACACCCTAGCTCTAAAGCCACACCTCACCCTTAATGGAAAGACCTGCTCAGTGATTTTGCTTAATCATTAAAGGAGGCTTTCCCCAAATCAGTACTTCAAATGGTCTCTTTGTTTCCTCTCTCCTCCATTCCCCAGAGGTTCTCAAGACTCTGGAGGTACCAAGGTAATATTCAGGATAGGTAAGGAGAAAATAGGCTATTTTGAAATAGAAGGTGAAATAAAGAATTTGTATTAAACTTAAGGCTAGTTTTCAGAGAGAACGAATTGAAAATCTGGAAACTGATTTTCTTAAAAAAAAAAAAAAATCTGTGCTCATATACCCCCTTAGAAAACACTTCTTTGCCATAAAATGGCAATGTGGCAAAGCAGTGTTTCTGGAAGACAAATCTGGCAAAATTGTGTATGGTGAGCTATGAGAGAAAGAATGTTGGGGGACCAGTTAGAAAACCATTATGCTTGTCCTTGAGATAGGTTTTAAGGGCTTGGACTAAGGTAGTAGGAAGAGACCAGAATGACACATCTTCCTTCTTTTTATGTTCCCCTTCTTTCTTGTTAGAACTCTAATTTTATTTGGGTATCCACCTCTCAGGGAACATGACCCTATCCCTGATTCAGGGGTATATCCTGATTAGTCTAAGCCAATCATGACAGTCCTACACTCCTTGCCAGTGCTTGTTTTAAAAATGAATGTGTGATTCAGTTTTAGTCAATGAGATGTGAGGAGAAGTATGCTAGGGACTTCAGGAAAATATTTCTTTATTCAATCTGGACATACATGAGGAGATGCCATCTGCTTCATCTGCACATTGGGATGAATGTCTGGGGTGATGCCTAGATTTCTGGCAGCTATTTTTTTAACCAAGAGGGAAGCTGGCCTGAAGATGAGTGAACAGAAAGACGGGAACAACCAGGGTCTTTGATCATGTTTCTCAGCCACCCAGCCTCCTGATTTTTGAGCTGATCACCAGGAGAATAATGGCACTGAAGAGATTTGGAAGGCCAGAAAAAGGAAAGGATTTAGAGGAAATTGTCAGTGTTATAAACGTCCAATGTGAGAAGTAGTGGTGGTTCTAGGTAAAATGGCCAGGATCTAATTAGAGACATGGAAGTGGAGCTAAGGTGTGATATCAGGGCCCAAAATGTCAAGGTGGAAGTTAGTTGCAGAAACTACAAATAACTGGTATCTACTGGTAAGAAAGTATGGTGGGACACTGACCATGTCCTAAATGTCCACACCTTACTCCTCTGAGGGGAATCTAACACCAGAGGAAAAGAATAACAAATTACCATCTGCTTAAAGTAAAAGAAGAGAGAAATGCCCCATGCCAACATATTCTTAAGATAAATATCTATTTATGTTTCAGAACAGGAATCCTGGTCCCTGAAAAAGAGAAGAAAAAGAAACAAAAAAATCTTCAGCATTTATCCTTCATCAGCAAAATATAGTAAGAATGTTTCCAGATAACTTAAGGATTTTAGCATCTCTAGTTTTAAAGGGAGTCCTAATCATCTCTCATCTCTCCAGCAATATGAAAATTCAGTCTCATTTTTATTGAATCAGAGTACAGTGTTTAACAAACCAGATTCTTTGTGTGTGGGTTTCTTGATTTGTTTTTGTTTGTTTGTTTTTGTAGGAAGAAAAAACAAGGAAAAAAATCCATTAGAGTAGATGACCTGTCTGATGATAATAACCACAGCTTCAGTATGTCAGGTTTTATGCAGGGTGTTTTGTATCCAGTCCTCACAGCAACACTGCCTGGGAGATATTGCTAGTCCAGATTTACAATGAGGAAAATAGAGGATTAGACAAATTAAGTAATTTGCCCAAGGCCACAGTTAGCTGGGACTCTAAACCAGGTCTGCCTGTTTTTAAGGCACATGCCCTGCACGTGCCCATTTTGCCACACACTGCTGACTTTTTAAGGGAGATAGTAAAGGGCAGGGAAAGCAATGGATCTGGGAGTGTGCACACTTTTCAATAGTGGAAGTCAACAAAATAGAAAGAGAAGGAGCAACCAGAAAGATGGTGTTAAACTCTGAAGTCTAGCACCACCATCCAATCTTCACAGTGAATGGGATCATCTTGGAGACTCTTAAATATAGAGAACAGAGTCTCAAGGCAACCTGATACTCCACTACAGGAGCAACTTCATATTTGCTAAAAATGTCTTTCCTCCAAAATACATTGATGATAGAGAGCACGGTAGATGCAAACAGCCCTAGGACATAGCATTAATTAAGTTGATAATCCCAGGATTCTGTCTTTGGCTCTTGTGTCTTCTCACTATATAGTGTCTTGGTCAAACTCATCCATTCCCATGGCTTTTACTACCTCTGATATGCTGACAAGTTCCAAATGTGTATCTACAGAGCACTTTCCAGCCCTAGATACCACTTAACATCTCCTCATGTGGTTCCCACAGGCACCTCAAACTCAATGTGTCTGAAATTGAACTCATCATCTCACCCTCACCCAAAACTACTTTCATCCAACATTCCCTCTCTTAGGAAGTGTCATCACAGCCAACTGCTTGTTGAAACCTGGAACTTGTACATTATATTCACAGTTTCATCCATTCTTCTTTCACCAACACAGTCCAGTCCAATTCTACTTTGTAAACATCTCTCTAATTCAATGCATCCCAACCTCCTTTGGAACACAAATTAAATGTGAGAAACTTGGGTTACATTGATGGAAATAATTTATTTTTAGTTTAGTTTAAGTCAATCAGAGAATTACTAATAATACATAGTTTCATGGCTAACTCATAGAAACCAAGGACAGTAATGCATTCAAGCCTGGGTAACTCTGAATCTAAGGACTGAAGTGCTAGAGGGAACCCAGAAACACCTATCTCTCATCTCTTTTCCTTTCTGTTTTTCTCTTGAACACTAGTTTTCTCAGTTTCCGAATTTACTTGGCAGATAATGACCACACCCAGTAGATGGTCTGGAAATCTCTCTCTCTCTTTTTTTAAAACAGATACCATTGAAAACTAGAGGAAATCTCTTAATGCCAATTTCAAATTCCCAGATGAAAGGGCTCATTGGCACAATGTGGCTCAAGCACTCATTCCTGGCCCAATCAACTACTGCAAAGAAGTCTTACTATATAAATAAAGTTGCTGTCACTGTCACTACATGGATGGGGTGAGAGGTGGAATTACTGCACAAGGCAAAATTATAATCAACTGGGAGGATAATCCATTATAAATTAAGGAAATTTTAATTTTTTTCAGCTTTCCACTTGTTTTTCTAAACAAGCTCTCAGTTAAACTTAACTTAAAAGCCTTAATCTCTGGCCTTGATTAAATCACTGTAAAAAAAAAAAAAAAAATCTTAAATTCCCAGTTGAGATGATTATAATTCTTGCCTCCCCAAATCTTCCTGAAAATATTGCATATGGATTAGAAATATTAAAGTTGTCATACCAGAAAATGTAAAGATTATAAAAGTTTTAATTGAAATGTAAGTTTTAAACTGTATTCAGTACTGTGTCTCTTTTTGATTAAATGAGTATTTTTTTTAACATCCTATTTTTTCTCTTTACAATTTTAAAAGTTTTATACTCTTTTTATGCTTTTAGTAGATACTATACATATTATAATATACATCCTTAATTTATCAAAGCCTAATGTTAATCAATATCTTCACCCTCCTCCGAGTCATTGCAAGAAATTTAGAAATTTAGAGTACTTTAACTCCATTTGCTCCCTCCAACTCAATACAACTTCTTAAAATCAGGCTTTAACATTCAAAAGTTTACATGAAATTTCTGGTCATGGCTTCCTTGCAAAGATTTCTTCAAATTTTTGGTTTTTATCACTTGGGAAGACTTTGTTCACAGACGTAAATAAAAAACTAAAAATTTATTGCATAAACATTCAAAATTTTATGTCTATTGATGTTATATTTAAAGAACCTAACATCATTGGCAAATGTAATGGTATATTTCTTGAGATAAATGAGATGGATTTCTAATCCAGTCTAACCTTTTCATGTCAACTAGTTCAAAATTATGTGGAAGCTCTAATTCACAAAACACTTATGATTTATTATTACAGCTATTGTGCAGCTAGCATGGATGCCAAGAAGAGAGCACCTCAGCAGCAAATAGAAGTGTCCAGATATATGTCATTATGCCCACTGATCACCCCTGCCTCCAACCCATCACCTCTGGGGGGAGTTTAGAAAAGAGAAGAGACAGAATGGTAAACAAAACAAAGTAAGATTCTAACACAAAAAGGTAAAACCGGATCATAGCTCCTGAAAATAAGCTAGCCAAAGGCTGGCAAAGGAAAGTGATGAGCTCCTAGAGATTATGAGAAAAACCCCTCAGGTAGAATAATGATATATTTTTATGAAGAAATGGGCAGACACTGGCCTACACTCCCTTCTACCTGGGAGGCCACTACCAGGACTGCCACTACGATTTCCCAATTTTTAAGAGCTGACTTCTCAAGCTTTAGATTGGAAGTTGATGGTATCCTAGAGAGAAAGGCAACATTTCTTTGGCCCAAGAAATTTAAGATTGTCCCCTGAGATCACAGTAAGTCTCTTCTGGTCTCTACTTACTATTTGTGTAAGCTTGGGCACAAGCTTTCCTTTCCCTCAGCTATAAAATGAAGTGATGACAATAACCAACTCATAGATAAGGTGACCACATACTCTATTGTCCAAAAGAGGCATTTTTGAGAGTGAAAGGGAACACTGCTAATAATTATGTTGTGACAGGTATAAATGGAGACCATTCTGTCAAACCAAGACATACGGTTTTATACATAGAGCTGTTGGGAATATCAAATAAGAATATACACATAAAATACTTAAACACGACTAACATATAAAAATCATTCGTTTTTTTTTCCTCCCTGGCTGCTTGAATATCAATCCCTATCATGAATGACACAGTAAGTATCCGAACTAGGAAGTTCATGACCAACCAACTATTTCAGAGGAAACAAATGGTCATCAATGTCCTTCACCCTGGGAAGGCAACCAATAGTACCAAAGACAGAAATTCAGGAAAAACTAGCCAAAATGTATAAGACCACACCAGACATTATCTTTGTATTTGGATTCAGAGTTCACTTTGGTGGTGGCAAGACAGTTGGCTTTGGCATGACTTACGATTCCTTGGGTTATGCAAAGAAAAATGAACCCAAACATAGGTTTACAAGACTGGCCTGGGCTAGGCATGGTGGCTCACACCTATAATCCTAGCACTCTGGGAGGCCGACGCAGGAGGACTGCTTGAGCTCAGGAGTTCAAGACCAGCCTGAGCAAGAGCGAGACCCTGTCCCTACTAAAAATAGGAAAATTAGCCAGGCGTTCATAGCCTGGGCCTGTAGTCCCAGCTACTCAGAAGGCTTAGGCAGAGGATCACTTGAGCCCGGGAGTTTGAGGTTGCAATGAGCTAGGCTGATGCCACTACACTCTACTCAGGGCAACAGAGTGAGGCTCTGTCTCAAAAACAAACAAACAAACAAACAAAAACCCAAAAAACAAGACAGGGACTGTACAAGAAGAAAAAGACCAAGAAGAAAGCAGCAAAAGGAGCACAAGAACAGAATGAAGAAAGCCAGGGA
>NW_012143856.1:10119182-10132307 GCF_000956105.1 Propithecus coquereli | reverse complement strand
ACATGATAAAGCTAAGCTTCTCTGCATCTTGCCTCAATTCCCATGCTTTCAATCACAAATAACAGAAAACTCTGGCTCAAATTGGCTTAAACAACAGGGAGCATTTATCATCTCAAATAGCAACAAGTCACCAAGTATGGCACATCTATGTTTAGCTAATGCAGTGCTCCACAATGACATAAATGACTCCAGTTTGTTGTATCTCTGCTGTACCATTCTTGAAGGATCAGCTTGGTCTTCAGGCTGGATCCATTCATGGTCACAAAATAGCAGCCCCACTTTCAGGTATTACATCCTAGACACAACAGTGGAAAAAAGGGACTGTCTATTCCTTAGGTCTCCTTTGAAAATAAAGAAACCAGTCAGGCATGGTGCCCTGTGTCTGTAGTCCCAGTTATTCAACAGATGGCGGCAGGTGGATTTCTTGCGGCCAGGATTTCAAGGCTGCAGTGCACTATGATCGCAACTGTGATCATAGTGCACTCCAGCCTGGGTAACACAGTGAAACCACCATCTCTAAAAAAAGTTAAATTAAATTAAAAAATAAAAAAGAGTGAAGAAACCTTTCCCAAAGACCTGCAAGGCAACTTCTCTCTATATCTTATTGACCAGAACAGGGTCACAAACCTATACCACTTTTTTTTTTTTTTTGATGTATATCATAACCACATTTACTTAAGAATGTATTCCAATATCAAATGGCACATGTCAACAATGCTAAATCCACAATTACTTTTGTACCAACCTTTGTACTTTTGTACAGCAAGCCCTCAGTTAACATACTCGATAGGTTCTGGAAACTGTGACTTTAAGTGAAATGATTAGAACGAAACCAATTTTGCCATAGGCTAATTGATATAAACAAGAGTTAAGTTCCTATGGCATATTTCTGGTCACAAAAGCATCACCAAACTTCTAAATAAAGTCCAAAACATTCCTAATATTAAACATTGAAACAAATGTGAGCTAGACATACAACTAAGAAAGCTTAATAAAAATGAAATAATTACTTACCTACTTATTCCTGTTCAGGGTGGTGGATGACCAGAGTCTATCCCGGCAGCTTAGGGAACAAGGCGGGCACTAGCTCTGGACAGCACACCATTCTATAACAGCGCACACTCACATCCATACCCACACTCACTCATACAATGTAGACAATGCAGATTTGCCCGTGAACCTAATGTGCACAGCTCTGGAATGTAGGAGGAAACTGGAGACCAGTGCTAAACTGGAGACCAAACCTAAACCAATGCTAACAAAATAAATGAGATTATTATGATTGGTATAGACTATTTAGGATTTGCTCCTGACCTGGAAATAGTGTCACATTCCCTGAGGTGTAGATATCCGAATAAGGGAGAAGCGTATAATAAATATTAGGCAAGCAATGAATGGAGTCTGCCATACGTGGCTTACAAGGCAGTATAATCTGGCCCCTTCTCCTTTCTCCTGTGGCCTCAACTCTCATTGCTCCCCACTCCACTTCTGAACTACAGGAATTCTGATAACATCTGTTGTACATCTTTGTGACTTTGCAAATGTTGTGTCTAGCTCTACAATACCTTTCTCTGCCTTGTCTACATAGTCTATTGTCCAGCTACCTCACCCTAAGGTCAGTTACCTTTAGCCCTCAGGAATATGAGGGAAAGAGCAACAGACTGCAGGAACTGAATAAAAGCATTGTTGTCTCCAGGCTCCAGATTTACTCCTGGCAGTTTCCCTCAGGCCTTTTCTCTCTTAGTGAGCTCCACCAGCAGCAATCATTTTACCCATATTACCTTTTACCCACTAAGACTCAAAAGCAATTTTGGAGCCCAAGCTCCCTCAGCAACTTGTGCTGTGTGCTTATCTATGGGGTGGTTGCATCATACCCTTCCAGAACTGACTAGAGACTCACTTTCTCCGAGAAGCTCTCCCAAGCTAATCCTGCCCCAACTCTGATCACGACTTCATCCTGGAGCCAGAGCAATCTTATTTCTTCTTTAAAAAAATTTTTTTTTTTTTTGTTTAAATCTATTTGAAAGGAGATGGCATGCCTGATGGTCACCATGTGACATTAAAGTGAAAAAGAAAAAAAAATGTGTACCATTGGATATGTCCACATTTTTATACCCAATTACAGTAGTTAATAATGGTGGTAATTACATGCCAGGCTTACATGTTAATTCATTTAATCCTTATGACAATCCTATGAGAAAGGTACTATTAATTATCATTCCCATTTTGCAGATGAAGAGATTGAGCAATTTGCTTAAGATCACACAGCTAGGAAGTGACAATGTCTTTAAGGAGATTAGTGTAGTGGAGAGATGTGGGTTTTGGACTCAGACAAATGCAGACTGAATTTATCACCTTCCCTCAAATCTGTCTCCCTTCCTGTGTTCCTCAACTCACATACTGGCACCGCCAAACACTCAGAGGCCCAAGCTTGTAACTGGGAAGACATGCTTGGCTCCTCCTTTTGTCCTGACATTTTCTAAATGCTTAATATATGTGAGGATTACCTAAAACTTTTACAGGGATTCTCTCTTTTAATTCTTACCATGACCTTATAAGGTACGTACTAATATTACCCCCCTTTTGATCTCATTTTTACTCCCATTTTGCAAATGAGAAAACTGATGCTTAGAAAGGTTATGATGTCCTGCACAATGTCACAAGCAGTTCAATGCCCAACAGCTCTGTTGTTAGCAGCACAGCAAAGATTCCTGGTGGTTCTAGAGGGTACCCTTCAAAGTCTTTTGACTCCACTTCCCAATACCTCAGCCTTGACCCTGGTTCAGGCCACCATCATTTCTTCCCTGTGGCAATCTCCCTATCAGCCCCAATCTATTCTCCATTTCTCAGCCACAATGTGATCGCATCACTCCCCTGCTAACTCTTTTTTCTGTACTATTGAGGCATCAGTGTGCCCCTCCCAGATAGCCTCTGGGCACACTCCCACCATAGTTCCAGTCATCCTGAAAGCCCCTAACACCTCAGACTTAAGATTACTCTTCTCTTCTCCATCCCACATCTTCCCCTTTACATGGATAACTCTTACCCCACTCCTGATGTCTCAATGTGGAGGTTACTTTTTCTAGCAGCTTTCCTCGGCCCTCCAAGTTGGATTGATGCTACCTACCCCAGTAAAAACCATAGCACATGGTCACTTATCTGTTTACTTTTTAAAACCTCTCCATTAGACCGGGAGGAAGGACCTGCGGGGCTCACCATAGCACCCTGGAAGCCTAGCATGGTACTTGCCGTTACGGTCACTCAATAAATATCAAAGATTGAATTCACCTTGGCTTCACTATTTGAGTAGCTACTGAACTCAGTTTTGGAATCTGTAAAATGGAGTTAAAAACTGAAACAAAAATACAGGCCAAACACATATACTGACCTCCTTTTCCTGCCCCAAATCTTCAAAAAAGACCAAGAAAAATCAAATTAAATTAAATTAATTGGAGCAATAACTGGTAAGCTTGGACATAATATATTTAAAGTTCCTGGTATTAGGCAAAACTGTTACCAATGGATAATACTGGGAAGGGGATCGCAAGGCTAGGATCCAAGGATGGAGGAGTCTAACTTTAGTATTCTTCATAATCCTTGGACATATATAGACTATTTAAAAGAACAAGTAAATTTAAAAAGAAAACTGTGCCTGGCACATATTAGGCATTCAAAAAAATGAGTTTCCTTCATAGGTAACAACCCCAATTTAGCTGGTTAGCACCAAGAGGGCTGGAACATAGGCCTCCAGGTCTTTGTAGTTTCTCTACCAAATAGGGATAGTTTTAGACAAAATGACAGCCCAAGCAAGTAGCATCCTCAGCTGTCCCCTTCTGTATTCCATATTTGTCATCTGTGTACCTGTGATGGAAGGTGATTTGCTGGGCTGATGATCTCTGTCACATAATTGTATATATTTGTATTACAGAGTGGAGAAGTTTGCCATATATCAGCAAGATTAAATGCATGTGTTTCCTCTTGGCATGCATGAAATGTGCCCTACATTCAAAAATGAACACCGTACAAACAATACACAAGTGTTATGGACATTGTCTGTCTTGAAATGGCAGGCTGACCCAGTGCAAAGAGCCTGGGCTTTGGAGAAAAATTCTAAAAATCCTGCTTTTAAATTCCACTTCAATCTTTACCGACTTTATGACCTCAGATAAGTCACTCAATCTCTCAGAGTCTCATCTTTTTTCAGATGCAAAACGCTTGTAATAATGACACTACAGAATTGTTTGGAAAGATTCAATGAGACCATGTATATAAAGCATCTAGCAAATAGCAGGCACTGAGAAATAGCAATTACTATGATTCTTTGATTTTTCAAAAGCTGTTTTTCTCGACTTTGCTCTTGAAACAAACAAACAAACAAAAACGTATCAGACACATTCTGATTGGCAAATAGATTTTTCCATCTATGAAAGGATCAGTCCTCCTTTGACTACAGAGCCCAAAACTCAGTTGAAGAAACTTTAGTTTTGACTATTGCTTAACAGGCTGGCCATGGCATTTCTGAGACTGCAAGGCTGTTGATTCTGTTTTGCTGTGAGACTGGCCACGTGCCCACACAGTCCAGGCCCACTCAAATAACTGCCTGAGTTGCCTTTCCTGAAATCAGCTCTGCCTGGAGGGTATCAGTTGTATGAATCCTAGCTTCATTCAGCACATAAAATAAGGGTTAAAAATGTGAAAGGTGTTAAAATTTACAATGTACCTGAATCCTTGGTCATCTTGTTACTCCCCATCCCACCTACACCCCATTTTAAGTTCAAATCCACCCATGTCTCACTGTACAGAAAGAAGGAAGAATATAAAGTCTCCTACCAAAATAGATATGGAATGGATGTTTTCTCATTATAGAGATTTTATTCACTCTGAGATTTCTCTCTTGAGAGTTGCCAGGATGTGAGCTGAAATGAGTTGATCTGGGGACTTGTGTTTGGAAGCCTCTGGTGCTGAGAAGCAGTGTGTCACAAAGTGGGAGCCTGGATTCAGAGTCCATCTGGAGCACACATGTTGTTTATATCCATAACGATATAAAAGGTGATGAACAACCCAAGCGGGTTTTGCCAACAAATGGAAACATTTACCACACAACAGTTATGATGGCCAAAATATTAAAAACCAGTTAGTTAGAAATTAATGAATACATTTATAAAACTATTCTAAGATACATTAGTTGATCTCATCAGAGTTGTTCAATTTGGGGTTCTGGCACAGAAAATCTAATTTTTCAGAGTAAATAATTACATTAAGAATGTCTTTTAAAAAATACTGATTTAAGATAGCTGACTGAACAAATGTGTTTATCCCCAAACCTCCATTAAAATAAAAATAAAGAGATTTTAAAGAATTAAAAGGGGTAGGAAATAATGACAGCAACAACATTTTAAGATGTGAAAAATAGGACATTAGTACCTCACTTAACAGAGAAAGCTAAATTCTAAACCAGCAAAGGGGGAAACCAAGAAGCAAGCCAGTTCTCAGGATAAGCCACCCTGAAAGACCTGCTCCCAAACACAGCTTAGTAACTGCCTCTTCAAGCAGAAGACTTGAAGTTTTCTTCTGCAGAAGGTAGAATAAAGGGTCTCTAAGCCAGAATTAGGGGCATTCGGCATAATAAAGGCTGGGAGTACGATATCAAAAGCAGACAGATTTGAAAAAAACATTTATATAATAAAGTGCTGATCTCCTCAGTCCACATTCAACCTCCAGAACACTGGCAGCCAGTATAACTAACTCCTCTAGGAAGGAGAGTAGAGGTGTCCTCCAGAGAAAACTTGACTAGACCGAAAAAGACCTAAAGACAATGACACCACCACCACCACCACCCTGCCCCTGCTCCCAAATAGCCCAGGCAGATCATTCTAAAGACTGAAGGCAACAGCTTCATCCATAGCACGGACATTTCCATTGGCTCTAAAATATGAGTGAAGGGCCAGAATCATCAGACATCTGAAGAAAGCTTCTACCAGGGAAGATGGAGACAATACACACAAAGACAAAAAGACAGTTAGGGAGGGAACAGAGACTTGAGAATATGTAGGGAAATAAAAGCTTCGGAAGGAGAACCTAATATCTTCAGAGAAGAAAAAAGACGTTATAAGAATAGGATACTGTAAAAACCATTAGGCCTTCCTTTCTAACTTGGGCCCAGCAGAATGGCTCCCACAAAGAAGGGTGGTGAGAAGAAGAAGGGCTATTCTGCCATCAGTGAGTTGTGGTGACCTAAGAATACATCATCAACATTCACAAGTGCATCCATGGAGTGGACTTCAAGAAGTGTGCTCCTTGGGCACTCACAGAGATCTGGAAACTTGCCACGAAGGAGATGGGGACTCCAGATGTGTGTATTGATACCAGGCTTAACAAAGAAATAAGGTGCTAAAGTTATCTGTGTTAGAAGTAATGTCCCATACTGTATCTGTCTGTGGTTGTTTAGAAAAGGTAGTGAGGATGAAGATTCACCACAACTTTGGTTACCTATATACCTGTTACCACTTTCAAAAATCTGCAGACAGTCAACGTGGACGAGAACTAACTGCTGATTGTCAAATATGTCAAATAAAGTTATAAAATTGACAAAAAAAAGAATTGTTAGAAATTTAAAATATAATAATAAAATTTAAAAACTTAAGAGAAGGTTTAGATGATAAAGTTGAAGAACTCTCCAAGAAAATTAAGGCAAAAGACAAAGAAAAGGATAATAGGAACATAATTAGAGGATGTCTAGAAGATCCAATATTCTAATAAACAGAAGTTCCAGAAAGAGAGAACAGAAAAAATGATGGGGAGGAACACATAATAAATCAATAATTTGAGAAGATTTTCAAAACTAAAGGATACAAACTGCGAGATTAATAGTCCCCCCAAAATACCTAGTCCAGTGGATAAAAACAGACCAGGTCAGGTGTGGTGGCTCATGCCTGCAATTCTAACACTCTAGGAGTACCAAGGTGGGAGGATCACTTGAGGTCAGGATTTCTAAACCAGCCTGAGCAAGAGCGAGACCCTGTCTCTACAAAAAGTAGAAAAAATTGGTAGGTGTGGTGGTGTGTGCCTGTAGTCCAAGCTACTCGGGAGGCTGAACCAGGAGGATCCCTTGAGACCAGGAGTTGGAGGTTATAGTGAGCTATGATCATGCCACTACACTCTAACCTGGGCTACCGAGCAAGACTCTTGTCTCAAAACAAAACAAAACGAAAAAACCGGACCAAATCACATCATTGTGAAATTTCAGAATCCTGAAGATAGGAGAAAAATCCAACAAATTTTCAGTGGGAAAAAGCAGGTGTCATAGCTGGAAGCAGGTATTATAAAAGCAGGAATCAGGACCAGGAGTACTCCTCATGACAATCTAAACTGGCAGAAATAATTCCCACAATTTTACAGGTTAAGTTATGCTAAGTAATTTACCCAAGGTTTCACATAGTTGCTTATGAGGAGGAGCCAGAATTCAGACTCTAAAACCTGTTCTTTCAACCACTATGCCACGCAGCCTTGAAAAATAATGTTCACAGTTAAATATTTCAGTTATATTATTTGTAAAGCTCAATATTTCTGCTAACATGGACTTCTTAGGGACAGCAGAAATAGGTGTATCAGAACTCTATATTATATCTTTATATTTTGAGAAAGAACAAGGGGAAAGAAAGGAGATCACCCTAATATTATTATAAAATAAAATACTAGTTTATGATTTTTTCAGAAAAGAGGATCTTGGTTAGCTGGCAGGTCTTCTAGGAAATACTTTAGGAAAAGGAAAGCCTCAATAATAAGGGTCCAAAAGAAAGCAGCAATATTTCAGTTTTAGCTGGCCTACCACTCAATTGCTCCGTGGTATTATATTAATGCTCAAACTGCAACAGGATTTTGCACAAGGCTCTTGTAAGGTGGCCTGGCAGCCATTTTTATTTATACTCCCCACCCCCCACACTGAATTTTCCATGTTAATGTGCTTCCATTGTTCTCAGTGGGGCCTGCAGTAACTTTAGCCCTCTTCCAGATGTTTCCTGACATCAGCATCCAAGATGTGCTGGCCAGCTGTCTTTAAAATTGCAGGAACTCTGTGTTGTGTGCATTAGTTATGCAAATGGAAAAGCAAGGACAAGAAGCCAATGTAGAGGATAAAAAAGAACTAGGGGAGGGATTGGCCAGGGCTTTACTGGCACATGCAGTGTAGGTAGAAAGCCAAGACAGCAAGCTGTCTTTGATCAAACCCCCAGCAGCTTTCACTGCCACTCCCCACATAGAAGGGTTAGTGTCCTCAGTTGCCAGATCAGGCCTGGGTTTCTGGAAGCTTTCCGTATGTTTTGGTGACTTGTAATATTAGGGACACATTGAATATCCACAGACCTATCAATCGTCTCACTAGTTTCTCCTTTGTTCTACTTTGTCAACAAAGAAATATTTGCATAGCCCAGAGAACAATTCCCCAAAGTTCAGTCCTTATTAAATTAATAAACATTTCATGAAAAAAAGGGTAAGGTAGCCAAATGAGTTTAGAAAAATCTAAACAAAGTTAAGCAATTCCCTTTCCCAAAGCACTCTCAGGGCCTCTGATTTGCTCATGTGCACTGTGAATATGGCAGGGAATCATTTCTCGGAGGACTCAAAGCCTCCCTGAGGAAATGCTGGACTAGAGGCAATATAGGTTCTCAGCTCCAATCACCCTTTCAGGCACCAAACTAACTGCCAACCGAATATCTTTGTATATCCCCAAACTTCACAAGTCTACTACTAAACTCACAACTGTCTTTACTGCCTGTTCAGGCTCCAGCTTCCCCTTCCTGGGTTATGGCAATACTGCTATCATTCTCCTAAATTAGAATTACGGTCATTATCCTCCACGTTTCCTTTGTCCTAACAAACATCCTCTCCCACTAATCAATCCTGCAGTAAAGGCCTACTGCTTTGTCTTCCTAGAACCCTTATGGGCATACACCAACCTCAGACCCACATGATGACTGGACATTTCTATTTTGTGCACTAAGGAACACCATACCTGTACGTGTCGGTGACTGAATTCATGTCTTCCTCACCTAATAGGCATCCTTTTTCCAACTCTCTGTTACTCTCAGTAATACAGAATCACCGTATCTTCAAAAAGGCTGACTTTTGTCTCCTTATTTCTTTTCTATTTGTTTTGTTGATTGGCTGGTTTTGTTTGCTTGTTGGTTTTTTTTGGAACGCTTCATGAATTTGCGTGTCATACTTGTGCAGGGGCCATGCTAATCTTCTCTGTATCATTCCAATTTTAGTATATGTGCTGCCAAAGCGAGCACTAATTGTGGTAAAATACACATAACATTTACCATTTTAATCATTTTTTATGCTTTAAGAATTTTAATATCTTTGTCATATTTCTTTTTTAAAAATTGAAACAGAATTTTTGTACATATTTATGGAGTACATGTGCTATTCTGTTACATTCATGGAATGTGTAATAATCAAATCATAATAATTTAAAGTATACAATACATTGTTATTAACTATAGTTACCGTACTCTGCTATCAAACATTAGAACTTCCTCCTCCTCCTCCCCCCTCCTCCCCCTCCCCATCCTCCCTCTCCCCATCCTCTTCTTCCTTTTCTTCCTTCTTCTTTCTTCTTTTTTTTTTAAGAGACACAGTTTCGCCCTGTCATCCAGGCTGGAGTGCAGTGGTATAATCATAGCTCACTGCCATCTCAAATGCCTGGGTTCAAGCCGTCCTCCTGTCTCAGCCTCCTGAGTAGCTGGGACTACAGGCGAGTGCCACAATGCTTGTTTTTTTTTTTTACTTTTTATTTTTCGAAGAGACAGAATCTTGCTATGTTGCTCAGGCTGGTCTTGAACACCTCCTGGCCTCAAACAATCCTTTTGCCTCAGCCTCACAAAGTGCTGGGATTATTGGTATGAACCAATGGGCCTGGCCAGGACTTATTTCTCTTCTATCTAACTGTATGTTTGTATCCATTAACCAATCTCTCTTCATCCTACCCTCTGCCACACACACACACCTGTCCCAGCTTCTGGTATCTATCATTCTACTCTATACCTCCACAAGATCAACTTTTTTAGCACCCATATATGAGTGAGGACATGCCATATTTGTATTTTGGGGCCTGGCTTATTTCACTTAAAATAATATCTTCCAGTTCCATCCATGTTGCTGCAAATGACATGATTCATTCTTTTTTATGACCGAATAGTATTCCATTGTGTGTGTGTGTGTGTGTGTATACACACACACACACATTTTCTTTATCCATTTGTCTGTTGATAGACACTAAGGTTAATTCTGTATCTTTGCTATTGTGAATCCGTCTTAATCATTTTTAAGTGTACGGTTCAGTAGTAAGTATATTCACATTGTTGTGCAACCAATCTCCAGAACTCTTCATTTTGCAGAACTGAAACTCTGTGCCCATTAAATAACAATTTCCCCAACATTTCCTAGCAGCCATCATTCTTTCTCTTTCTAAGAATTTGCCTACTCTATCTAGGTACCTCATATAAGTGGAATCATACAGTATTTGTCTTTTTGTGACTGGCTTATTTTAACATGTCCTCAAAATTCATCCATGTTGTATTAATAGCATGTATCAGAACTTCTTTCCTTTTTAAGGCTGAATAATAATTCCATTGTAAGTATATGCCACATTTTTTTTATCCATTCATCTGTTGATGGACACTTAAGTGGGTTCTCTAGCCTGGCTATTGTGAATAATGTTGCACTGAACATGGTAGCACAGATATCTCTTTGAGACCCTGATTTCAATTCTTTTGGATATATACCCAGAAGTGGGATTGCTGGATCATACTAGTTCTGTTTTTAATTTGTTTAGGAATTTCCATACTGTTTACTACGGCTGCTGTACCATTTTACAATCCCAACACTGTATAAAGTTTCCAATTTCTTCACAACCTCACCAACACTTATCTTCATTTTTAATAGTAGCCATCCTATCAGGTGTGAGGTGATATCTCATTGTGGTTTTTATTTGCATTTCCCTGATAATTAGTGGTGTTGAACATCTTTTCTTATACTTGTTGGCTATTTGTATGTCTTCTTTGAAGAAATGTCTGTTCAAGTTTTTTGCCCATTTTAAAATAAGGTCTCTGTTGTTTTACAAGGAATAGAAAACCATTCAAGCTAGGTTAAGTAAAGGATTTTTTTTTTGCTGTGGTGGTGATAAGAGCTGCGTCTTTTGTTTCTTTATTGGAAAGATACACAGTGGACTTACTCAGACAACTAAGGACAGTTGGGCCTTCTGTGGACCAGATCAGGGAAGCGTTAGGAACAGAGTGAGGCTGGTCTCTCCCTCAGGGGTCACAATCTCTTTCACTCAGTTTCTTCATGGCTCATCTGCCCTATTTTCTCCTGTCTTCATCCCTCTGCTGATTACTTCATGTATGACTCCCAGTGGCCATCAAGGCCCCAATCCTACTAGACCTTTCAGTTCTAGTTCACACCACCAGCTGGCAGCTTACTCCTGTGTTTCTCACAAATTCCTCAGAGAGAAAGAATCCGATCATCCATGTCATCCTTTTAGCTAAGCTATACAAGGATTGTGTCCTTTGGGGTCAGATGTTCACCCAGGTCCAGTAAGACTTGGAGAAGGGCTTTCGGGCTTACACAGTGCAGAACATGACCATTTAGGACAGGCAGGGGTGTACCATTTCAGTTAAAGGCTCTGGATCATGAGACACACTGCCTGGAATCAAATCCTGGCTTGCCATTTACCAGCCATGGGACCTAGGACTGGTTACTTAATGTCTGCGCATTGGTTTCCTTATCTGTAAAAGAGGTTTAATTATATGACTTATCTCATAGGATTATTGTGAGGATTAAATGAATTAATACTTGCAAAGCACTTACAAAACATTATTATTATCCCTTTTTAACAAAGGAAGAAATTGAAGCATAAAGAAGTTAAGTAACTTTCCCAGGCTCACATACCTAGTGAAGAGCAGAGCCAGGATATAAACCCAGGTTGGAAGCCAAAGTCTATTCTCTTTACTGCACCAAAGTGATTTACTCCCCAATTGTAGGAAGCTTTCACTGATTAATTCTGCCAAAGCTGATGATGTATCAATTCATTTATGCATACAGTTTGCGAGAAAGATGGGAGGGGGGAAGGAGAAAAGAGAGGCATAGGGCCTTACATACTTTAACAAGAAAGGGATAAAAGAACATTTAGAATCTTGATATAATACTCAAAAGTATATGAAATCAGTAGTAAGATCATAACAAATGATTCTACTACTGTTATTAGCATGATCTGTCAGAAGTGATACAAACCAAGTAGATTCATCTTTGTTTTATTTTTGAGTTGCCGAGTGTCAGCAACTGGTAGAGTGTGTGCCCCTGAGCAGGCATGTGTGAGAGTATCTGTGTGTGCGCCAGGAAGTGGGGTGGGAGTTATTGGGTCCTAATTCCACTTGCCTCATCAGCAGGTTATTTCCCTCTCCTTTCTCTTCTTAGGGGCTTATTTGAAGACCATTTTTATAAGAAATAAATGCCTAAAATGAAGAGAGAAGGATGTGTTAACAATAATCAATAATATTTTACTTCTAACTCACAGCTTTAAGCCCAGTACTTATGTTTCTTTGTGACAATGTTTCCAAAAACCATAGCAATAGTTAAATTTTTCTGCAGCCCTGCTTATCACGTGGAAAATTACACAAAATGATTAAGCAATTTGTCCAGAGAGACTTAGTAGTATGCTCTACACTTTCATGAACATGAGCTCATGCATAAATCTGGATAAATTTTACTTTATAGTTTGAAATTTAAAAATTATTAGGAACTTTGAGAGGGAAAAAAAGGAAGGGGTGAGAGGACACACAAAAAATTATCATTTCTCTGAATCAGATTTGTTTCTGTAGCTGTGGCTCTCTTCATGATTAGTCCTTGATTTGTGATTTTCCCAACATCTTTTTGTTCCTGAATTCTCCTTGGACAATTTCTGTGTTGTGATACATGATCCTACTTTTTGACTATCCAGGGTGCTTTTAATTGCTGACAAAAACTTAGATCGAGAGGAAAGGCAACGCCTATAATCCTAGCACTCTGAGAGGCTGAGGCGGGAGGATTGCTTGAGCTCAGGAGTTTGAGACCAGCCTGAGCAAGAGT
>NW_012143856.1:10108258-10109462 GCF_000956105.1 Propithecus coquereli | reverse complement strand
AGATTATCATGAAGGCACATTTCTTTTACTTTCATCTTACCCATGGTGCAAAAGGAAGTCCAGTCTTTTACTAGGTTCTCCTCCCACATAACTTGAAGAGTCCTTGGGAACATTCAACTGTCACAAAGGAGGGATTGAACCTCTGAGCAAATAATCTCCTGTGACTTGATGACTGGCTTCTCAAAGCAGGTTGCTACTATTTTCCCTTGTACTGATTTATCTCATGTGTACCCAAACTCTTTTCTTAATTTCATGCCATGTCTGCTGAAACTGGACTACAACAATTAACATGATTTTGTTGGAGGTTCGGAGATGAAAGAAAGAAAATACAACACAGAAGACAACTTAGAATTCTTACTAGATGTGGCTTCTCTCAGAAAGTTAAAACCAGATCCAGACTCTCTCTTCCTAACTCCCATGCACCATAATATGGCAGGGGCCACTTCTACTTCCTGTTACAGGTGGCTTTTAAGCCTGTTTCTCTTAACTAGAATCCAGACTCCCACATTCCCTCAGGTTGTGAGGGAAAAGAGTATGTCTTAACTTCAATCAAAGTCTATCACGGCTGTCTACCTCTAATGACAATGATAATGTCCACTCCTTTCAGGGGATGACTTTACTTTTTCATTCAGGAAAGTGTGATTTGACCTCAAAGGTAGTCAGGATTCAGGACATTTTTCACAGTCTGGGTTCTTCAGTTTTATTTATCTTATTATTATTTTTTTAGAGGCAGGATCTCTCTGTGTTGCCCAGGCTGGAGTGCAGTGGCTATTCTCAGGTGCAATCATAGTGCACTACAGCTTTGAACTCCTGGGTTCAAGTGATCCTCCTGCCTCAACCTCCTGAGTAGCTGGCACTACACACATGTGCCACCATGCCTGTCTCTAGGTTCTTCAGTTTTAGAATAAGCCCAGTATAGATCATACCTAGTCAAATCCAGGCCAGTTCTCTAAGGCTCAATATAAGGATCTGGCCTGCTCACCTTTCCTGGAGTCCTTAGACTTGCTCTTAATTTCCTATAAACAATGCCTTAAAAAACAGCACATATCACATATCCCTAAGAATAAGTGAAATTGTGCTGGGATAATGCAGCCTCACTGTAAGGGAATTGTAATCTGAAGAAATGCAAGTTTCTAATCAAAGTGACTGTTTTCATATTACCAGCCAGAGTACGATTGCTCCTTTTTTTTTTTTTTTTTTTTTT
>NW_012143856.1:10101223-10108208 GCF_000956105.1 Propithecus coquereli | reverse complement strand
GGGCATGGTGGCACATGCCTATAGTCCCAGCTACTCAGGAGGCTGAGGCAGGAGGATCACTTGAGCCCAGGAGTTTGAAGTTGCTGTAAGCTAGGCTGACACCATGGCACTCTAGCCTGGGCAACAGAGTGAGACTCAGTCTCAAACAAAAAAAAAGAAAAAAAGGAAAGGCAAGTATGACTCGCACAACTAGAATTGTATACCCCACTTGCATATTATTGAAATTTATGAAAAAGAAATTTTGAAAATTAAACATTAGTTAGTCTGAGGCCAAAACCAAGAGTGAATTTCTATGATATAGTAACAGCCCAGCTTTTCTTACTACTCTAAACCACAACTGAAATGGCAAAATAATTTACAGATAAATATTATTCAATTTACTACTAAAGAGGGTGGGAAGTATTTTGGAACCAATTATACTTCAGGACAATATAAATGATATCTCATTTAATCCTCGAAATAACTCCAAGAGGTACATTATTATTAAGGTATTTGCAAAGGTGGAAACAGAGACTCAGTCAAGTTATAACATTCGCTCAAGATCATGCTATAGTAAGTAGGGGAGGGAGGTGTCTGATGCCTAAGGCTACATTTTTCCCTCCACCCACACTGCCTCCCAGTTAGATTTCACATATTCTCCATATGTGATTGAATATCCCAGTTAGCAGGGTATGTGGGTGGAGAGAAAAAGTTAACACTAGGAAAGGAAAAGGGTCATTTGCAGGTGGGGGTGGAGTTTGAGGAACTGAAGTTCAGAATATATTTTCCCATGTGGTCAGCATTTATTTAAAAATGTAATTAAGTGCAAATATTTGACTTTAAAAAAGACTTTCATACATAAGCCATTAGAAATTCAGGGTGTCTATGTCACTTATTAAAAAAAAAGTAAACAACCCCCCCCACAATTCTTTCCAGTAATGATGTGTATTTTGAATTTTTTAATCTATCAATTTATTTAACTTCTCTGAGGCAGTTGCTCCATAAAATGGAGATCACAACACTTCATATATTTATCTCACATAGGAGTTGAGAGATAAGTACAACTTGGTACATGGAAGAAAGTGCTCTACAAATCATAATTTCTCTTCCTATTACTTACACTAATCACAAAAATAGCAAAAATAACAACAACAAAGAGGGGTGGATATCCCAGTACAACATATTTAAGTGGATAAAATGTTTCATTTTGTTTTGTTTCATTTGGGGTGGGGATTAGCTGGGGAACCTAACCAACATTTATAACATTAACCTCCTAGGAAAATTGGCCCCAAGTTTGCTTACAATGAAAACACTAACAACGTTGAACATAAATTCTCTATCTAGTGAGGGCTATTTGTGTTGAATTCAGAAATTGTCATTCTGATGCTCTGTGGCCTATTTATACCTTCAACTAAATCTAATCATAGTTGTCAAAGGAGCAAAAAGACAGATAAAAACAATCCAACGAAATTTGAAAACTACTCTAAACATACTGTGATTAACTTAGGGATGGCCCAAAGGAAAATAAAAATATTCTCATTTGGTATTAGAGAAAAAAGATATCTATATATTTATACTTTGACATTTCCTCTTACTCATTGATTGTTAAGACCTGGTTTCTTACAGCAAAGAAACAAAAAAAGTGTTACATTTTATTTTTTAAAATTGAACTTCTAGATTTCCTAATAGCCACAATATTTTATAAATGGATGGATGGCTACTTGGGTGGCTCTGTGTAGTTTAAGATAAGTCCACAAGAATTAACAGGTTTAGAAAATGAAAATTTTTGTAAAGAAAGATCAACAGAGAAATCATAAGAAAAAAATGTGAGAACTATATTCAAAAGAATAAAAAATTCACTTTCCTTTTTGGAAAAATGTGCCTCTAGTAATTGTTGATCATTTATTGATTACTTATTAGGCAAATGGCCTTGTCTTGTTAGCATTTCTCCAAGAGATAACTTTAATTTGCAATTACATGGTATTTCTTTCCCCTTTGAAAGTAGTTTCACTTTTATTATCTCACTTAATAAGCTTTGAAGACTAAAGTAATGAATAGAATTTTAGGCTGTCTTTAGATTAAAAACAATGGCAATTTAAAAGAACAAAAAAAGAAAAGATTATGAACTGATTGTTTATGAAGACTATTTACAAGGACAAAGCTTTTGATTGTATAGATTGATAAAGGGGGCCAGCCTCCTGAGTAGTCATTACTTTCTAGTGGGTGTGTTGAACCAAACCATTAGAAAAGCCACAAATCATCAGAAAGAGTAAAGCTGAGTTGTTCCTCTACGCTTCCTCAAGGTGCTGGAGCAAATTCAGAGAAGAAGAATACCCTGCAGTGGAGGGAAAAAAGGATTTGTGTCTTAGGTAAAGTGAGAGTTAAGATGTCTGCCCTCTGGTGCCCAAGAGGTGAAGGACAAGGGTGACAATTCCAACTGATTTGTGAATGTGAAATATGTTGAAAAACTTTAATTTCCTGATCAGGTGTGGGTTCGGGGTAGTGAAGGAGAATATTCTCGGTTTGAAATATAGACATAAAAATTCATACATTTGGAAGGTCTCATGTGAAGGTTTAGAAACAAGACTGTAGTTACTTGTGAGTATTCAGATGTTTTCTAACTCACAGGTAATCAATACTTGTATTTATTCATGTTCCCCTCTCAGATTTTATATCACCATTAGTAAAACAAGTAACAATATTATCCTCATTTTGGTAAAAACAGAAATTGTCATATCATCAAGATTATATTTATTCTAAAAAACAAGTGAACAAGGGGAATTATATAAAATTATATCCTTAAACTGCCTATTCAGGAGAAACATTTTTAACAACTGGACCATCAACCCAGATATATCATAAATTTGCTTACTTTTTTACCTCAGTGCACCTGTATTGACATTACTAAGTTACCAGGCCCCAGAGATTATTTTAAAAAGTCTATGTGACTGTTAGAAAATCAAAGGGCCTTCTATAGTATCCTCTTCTCATAGCAACCTCATGCCTTTTTTTTTTTCCATAACTACCACATCAAACTTGGGATTTTTATCTCAAAGAAGTGGGATTGTTCTATCAGGGAAGCAGATCAAGAAAAGGGAATTTAGGAAGGAGAGGAAACATATGGTAGGAAGCAGGAGATCATTACCAAACATTCACTCAGCCACATGGTTCCATGAGGGCCACTCACCTCTGGTCTCACAACAAACTCAGTGGTTCTCTGAGTCTTCTGCTATCTCATCTGGGGCCCTTTATTTTTAATTTTTTTTCCATTTTTTTTTATTATGGTAAAATACATGTAGCAAAATTTACTTGATTATTTTTATTAATAAATGTATAGTTGAGTGATATTTAGTACATTCACACTGTTGTGCAAACATCACCACCATTTATCTCCAGATCTCTTTTCATCTTGAAAAATTGAAATTCTATGCCCATTAAACAACAGCCTCTCATTGTCCCCTTCTCCCATCCCTGACAATCATCATTCTACTTTCCGTCTCTATGATTTTGACTACTCTAACTTGTCTTTTTGTGACTGAGCTATTTCACTTAGCATAATGTCCTCAAGGTTCATACATGTTGCAGCATGTGTCAGAATTTTCTTCCTTTTTAAGCCTGAACAATATTCCATTGTCAGTGTATGCCATATTTTGCTTATCCATTTACCTGCCAATGGACACTTAGGTTGCTTCCATATTTAGCTATTATAAATAATGCTGCTATGAACATGGATGTATAGATTATCTCTTTGAGACCCTGCTTTCAATTCTTTTGGGTATATATCTAGAAATGGCATTGCTGGATCATACGGTAAATCTAATTTTAATTTTTTGAGGAACCACCATTCTGTTTTCCATAATGGCCTTACCATTTACATTCCCACGAGCAGTGCACAAGGGTTCCACTTTCTTCGTATCCTTGCAAACACTTGTTATTTTCTATTGTTTTTATAGTAGTCATCCTAAGGGTGTATCTCATTGCAGTTTTGCATTTCCCTAATGATTAGTGATATTGAGCATCTTTTCATGTGCTTATTGGCCATTTGTGTACCTTCTTTGGGAGAGATGTCTATTCAAATCCTTTGCCCATTTTTGAACTGACTTGTTTATATTTTTGTTGAATTTTAGTTCTCTATGTATTCTGAAAATTCATCCCTTGTCAGATATATGATTTGCAAATGTCTTTTCCCATTCTGTGCCTTTTTACTCTGTTGATAGTGTATTTGATATACAAAATTTGTAAATTTTCATGAAGTCTAATTTGTCTATTTTTTTCTTTTGTTGCCTGTGCCTTTGGTATTATTACAAGAAATCATTGCTAAATCCAATGTCATGAAGCTTTTGCCCTCTGTTTTCTTCTAAGAGTTTTACAGTTTTAAATTTCTGGGAGTTAAATTTTGTATATGGTGTTAGGTAATGGTGCAACTTCATTTTTTTTGCATATGGATGTCTTGTTTTCCCAGCACCATTTGTGAAAAGACCGTCTTTTCCCCATTCAATGACGATGGCCCCCTTGCCAAAAATCATTTGAGCATATTTTTGAGGGTTTATTTCTGGATTCTCTATTCTATTCCAATGGCCTATATGTCTGCCTTTACCACACTGTCTTAATTACTGTTACTGTACAATAAGTTTTTTTTTTTTTTTTGAGACAGAGTCTCACTCTGTTGCCCGGGCTAGAATGCCGTGGCATCAGCCTAGCTCACAGCAACCTCAAACTCCTGGGCTCAAGCGATCCTTCTGCCTCAGCCTCCCGAGCAGCTGGGACTACAGGCATGCTGCCACCATGCCCGGCTAATTTTTTCTATATATTTTTAGTTGTCCAGCCAATTTCTTTCTATTTTTTTACTAGAGATGGGGTCTTGCTCTTGCTCAGGCTGGTCTCAAACTCCTGAGCTCAAACGATCCGCCTGCCTCGGCCTCCGAGAGTGCTAGGATTACAGGCGTGAGCCATGGCGTCCAGCCGCATAAATTTTGAAATCTGGAAGTGTGAGTCCTCCAGCTTGTTCTTCTTTTTCAGCATTATTTCAGCTACTTAAGGTTTCTTAAGATTCCATATGAATATTAGGATTGCTTTTTCTATTTATCAAACAACCTCATTGGGATTTTGATAAAGATTGTACTAAATCTGTAGATAGCTCTGGGTAGTACTGAGATCTTAATAGTATTAAGTCTTCCAATCCATGAATGTGGGATATCTTTCCATTTATTTATGTTGTCTTTAATTTCTCTAAGAAATATTTTGTAGTTTTCAGCATACAGATCTTTTACTTCCTTGGTTAACTTAATTCTTACATATTTTATTATTTTGATACTATCGTAAATGGAATTATTTTCTTAATTTCCTTTTCAGATTGTTCATTGTTAGTATATATAAATGCAATTGATTTTTGTGTGTTGACTTTGTATCCTGCTACTTTGCTCAATTTGTTTATTCGCTCTAACAGTGTTTTTGTGGAATCTTTGGAGTTTTCTATATATAAGGTCATGTCATCTGCAAACAGAGATAATTTTACTTCTTTCTTTCTAATTTAGATACCTTTCATTTTTTTCTTGCCTAATTGCTCTGATTAGTAACTTCCAGTAGTATGTGGTGAAAGTGGGCATTTTTGTATTGTTTCTAATCTTAGAGAAAAAGCTTTGTCTTTCACCATTAAGTATGATGTTTGCTGTGGGTTATTCACAGATAGCTTTTAGTATGTTGAGGTTGTTTCCTTCTATTCATAGTTAGTTCAATGTTGTTACCAAGAAAGGGTTTTGAATTTTGTCAAGAGATTTTCTGTATCAATTGGGATGATTATGTGGCTTTTTAAACCTTCATTCTGTTAATGTGGTGTGTTACACTGATTGATTTTCATATCTTGAACCATCCTTGTATTCTAGGAATAAATACCACTTGGTCATAGTGTATAATCTTTTTAATATGCTGCTGCATTCAGTATGCTAGTATTTTTTTTTTTTTTTTGCATTAATGTTCATTAGGGATATTGGTCTACAAGTTTTCTTGTAGTGTCTTTGGCTTTGGTATCAGTGTAATGCTGGCCTCATAGGCTGAGTTAGGGAGTATTCCTCCTTGTCAGTTTTTGGGAAAGTTTGAGAAGGATGCATGTTAGTTCTTTAAATGTTTGGTAGAATTTATTGGAGAAGTCATCAGGTCCAGGATTTTTCTCATGCTACCTCTGTTTGAATATTTTTCTGCCTCTCTGAAGTGAATTAATGCCAACTCTAAAACAGTCCTAAAACCCACTCAAAAAGGGCCTGCTTCAGCATACTCTCTTTTCTCTTCTCCCTTCTCTTTGTTCACTCAGCACTGGATTTGCATGAAATGCCAGGAGGAAAAATACTAATAGACTCAGAAGATAGATTGGAAGTAATTAGAAAATTAATTCTAATACCATTTTAACAAGTATATTTTAAACCAAAAAGGTGTTCATGATTCTTTGACAAGGTTCAATTTATGTTTGGCTCTGCTATTTGCTCATTTGTGGGGAATCTCTGGGATGGAACCATCAGCTAGCATCTACTCACCTTGCATAAAAGGTTTGTTGAGTGCTCTGGGAGTGGTCTCCGTAACATTTTCCCTGTTTCTTCCTCTAATGCTGAACCCCAACTCAGATGAGCCCACTTCAGGTTTCCTGATTTTGGGGTCAGGCTTCTGGTTGTGTAGCCAGGGATAAGAACCCTGTTCTAACGCTATGTACAAGGAATTAATATTGTTATTAATGGTGGAGGCCTGGGAGAATACTAAAATTGTTTCACAGTTTATAGCTCAATAAGAGAGATATATTTAGTCTTATAAAATTTAAAAACAAGGCAGGAAAATTCAGATGGAAAATTTAGAAGGAAATTGACATATGTAAACCACTCTGGGAAAATATATAAAATATACTATTTTTCTCTACTGTTTAATTCCTAGGGTAGCATAAACTTCTTGGCTCAGTTGGGATATGCCAACATATTATACATAAACATATTTGTATCTTATTTTAATTTACATTATAAAAGTA
>NW_012143856.1:10091824-10098877 GCF_000956105.1 Propithecus coquereli | reverse complement strand
CCCGGCCAGATTGCTCCTTAACTCAAAAATCTCCTATCTCATAAATGATTTTTGAGATTTGACGCAAAATTACATAGCAGTGGGGCACAGAGCAAAGTGGGTGGGAGTTTTGATGAAACAATATTTGCCACGAGTTGACTGTCATTAAAACTAAATGATGTGTACGTTAAGGGTTCATTGTACTATTCCATCTACTTTTGTATAAGTTTGAGATCTTCTATAGTTAAAAACAAAACAATTCCATCTCTGCAAAGGCTTTACCCTTGATGCTTGTATCACTGGAAGATTCTTTTTTGTGGTATTCCAGAATAATGGAACTTGCAGGCGCGCAGGTGAATTCAGTCTCTACCTCTTGCAAATAAACTTCTCTTCCTCCATAGACGATTCCAGAGATTTTTAGGACCAATATTTACTCAAAAGTCACATTTAAGCTACTGAGTTCTTCCTCGCAATCACTCTCTTCAAGGGAACTTCTCATATCAGCCCTAGGATGATGTTGCCTGAAGGTCTTGTTCTTCTTTCAATATTTCTAGGGATGTGTACCATCTTGCTAGGTATATATACAAAGGATTCAGGCAGTGCCTTTCTAGACGGTAAAAGAAATTCTACCTGTGCTATTTTATGTCTCTTCAAAAACAAAACAAAACAAAACAAAAACAAGATTTTGCCGGTACAACTTGATGAAAAGGAGCCTGGTGGGGGCGGCTTGAAGAATGACTGGCTGGCCACCAGGTTAGGATAGTATTGCTGGTCTTAGCAAGACTTATGGCAGGGGCCTTGTTCTGAAAGGTGGTCCTCAGCTTTATTAACTCAGCAACTTAAATGTTAGCACACATAGACACAATGGGACTCTAAGGGCTGATGAATGACAATTAATTAACTTGCAATGGGAAACATAACTACAAGCAAGCCCCAAATACGTATTTGCTGGTTAGCACATTTTCTGTCTATGGGAAACTTATGCAAAGCCAAATTATAATTAGAAGGGTATTTGGTGAGAGCAAGCTCTAGAATAGGGAGTCTTCAACTAGGGAGAGTTACCATCGCCTGGGGGATAGATAGAAGGAGGGGGCTTTTACGGGAATTTGTGTGCATGTGGTATTTTTTCTTTTAGCATATACAATTAGAAAAGGCATATCCAGTATTATAATTCAACAATATTTGGGGGAGAAATTTTACATCCTCTTGTTTTCATAAGGAAAATTATAAAAAATAAAGCTCAACAAAATCTTCCTGGTTGGTGACTCAGCTGGGAGGGTGGGAATTTACAAATCAGACTCTCTGGAGGGTCTGAGATTTTTTGTTTTTCAAAATGAGGCAAGAAAACATTGCTTACTGAGGCACTAAACAAAAGCCATACATGAGGCAACTTATATTTGCAGGATCCAAATCAAATTTTCTGAGTTCTTTCTCAGTAAAAGTTTTATGATGAACATAATCATATTTAGTTTCTTGTTAGTTACTAACTATGGGAATTGATGTAGAAATCTAGGTTACTTTAGTATAGTACGATAAAGTACTACTTCAGTTTTGTGACCAAAATTCTGCAGCTAGCTCAAACCACTGTATGGGTGAAGCAGACATTTGATGGTCTCAGCATTGATTTTTCTCCCTTCCTCTTCTTCAAAAGACCCTATTTTCTTCCATTTTCTTTTTCTTTCCTGTTTTTTGTTTTTTTTTTCTTTTGAGACAGCGTCTTGCTCTGTTGCCCAGGCGAGAGTGAAGTGGTACAATCATAGTTCATTGCAACCTCGGACCCCTGGGTTTATGCAATCCTCCTGCCTCAGCCTCCCCAGTAGCTAGGACTACAGGTGTGTGCCACCATGTCTAGTTAAGACCCCAGTTTCATTTGGGGATTACTGTGTTTCCTAGGAAGAGGATTCTATTCCTGTGCCAACATATCCTGACCCCTTGAACCATTGGTTTATAACCTAAACTAGTCCAATAAAAGTGAGTCTGAGAGATTTTAAAAATTTTTTATAGATGGTGTCTCACTCTGTTGCCTAGGCTGGAGTGCAGTGGCATGATTATAGCTCATCACTGCCTTGAACTCCTGGGCTCAAGCAGTCCTCCTGCCTCAGCCTCCCAAATAGCTGAGACTACAGGTGCGTGCCACTATGCCTGGCTAAGTTTTAAATTTTTGTAGAGAGAGGGTCTTGCTATGTTACCCAGGCTGGTCTTGAACTCCTGGCCTCAAGCAATCCTCCTGCCTCAGCCTCCCAAACTGCTGGGATTACAGTTGTGACCACCACACTCAGAGAAATTTTTCTAGTAATGATAATGAGACAAAGATGGGCTCACTTTCCAGGTGCCTTTAGCAGCCATCTTTGACCATAAAGAAGGCCTAAATTAGGAGAAAACCAACACCAACAAAGACAGGTAGGAGGAACAGAAAAACACGGGATCACCAAGGCTGTTGCTAGGCCACTGGATCAAGTTTGCCTGAAACCAACACTACCTCTAGACTTTACAGTTACTTGTACCAATCCTTTTCAATTGTTCCAGCCATTTTTAACTATAGTTGAAAGTACTAACGGATAAGGCTGAACCTGGATTGTTTGAATTTCTTATTCTTCAACAGGCTTGACTATCAGTCAATGAAGCAAGTCACAGAGAAGTGACTGTAGTAAAACTGTCACATTCTTAACTTTTGCTGTACACCAGAACTACATGGAAAGCTTAACACACAACAGGCTAATTAAATCAGAATCTATAAGGGTGGGACTCAGGAATCAGAATTTTTAAAAATTCTCAAGTAATTCCAGTGAGTAGCTTAGGCTGAGAATCACTTGTCTAAGTATCTGACTCTGTCCACTCAGTGGAATATGCAGACTAATTGCTCTAAATATGTCTTTCCACTAAAAAAAAAAAAAGGGCTGACAAGTAACTTGTTAGGTTAATGCAAACCACACTTGTGTGGCAGAAAAGTAAAATGTATCCAAATTTTGTACTCTACTCCATATTATACTTTCTCTGTTTTTTTGCCTTTTTCCCTTCAACATTTAATAGGGACTTACCATTCACCAAACGCAGTCACAAACACCAGGGATACAGAGGAAAACAACAAAAACAAAGTTCTCACAGTCCATGAAAAACAGAAAATTAGCCTAGTAATTAAAACCTGATAAATCTATGGTAAGTGCAGCATAGGATACTATGTACACAGAGCAAGGACTCCTAACCTCCTGGGGGAAATGATGTTTAAGTTGAAACCACAAGAATGTATATGAATTAACTTGGTAGATGACAAAGGAGGGTCCATACAGTGGAAGCATCCAGTTCAACGTCATAGAAGTAAGAGAACTAAAAGAATACAGCAGGGGAGGGGAGAATGCTGGAGTAATGAGGCTGGAGATAAAGGACACTTTATAAGCCACATTAGAAGTTTGGACTTTATCCCAAAGGCAACGTAAATCAACTGAAGAGTTCTGAACATCCAAAGGACGTGATTACTCTGTTCGAAAGATCATTCTAGCTTGGTATAGGGAATGCATTGCAGGACTTAGGGGGTAAGGGGCGCTTAATAAGAGGACTTGGGGAAACTAGTTGACTGGAGGCAGATACACTAGCCCTGGCAAGAGATAATGGTGGACGAATAAGCATGAGGGCAATGGGGAGAAGTGAACTAATTTGAGAGATACTTAGGAAGGTAGAGTTGATAGAACTTGGTAACTGACTAGCTATGGTGAGTAGGAAGCAAGAGAGAAGCCAAGAATGACATATATCTTTGGTTTCAACATCTGTGTGAATGGGGATACCATTTCTTTTCTTTTCTTTTTTTTTGAGACAGAGTCTCACTCTGTTATCTGGACTAGAGTGCCATGGTATCAGCGTAGCTCACGGCAATCTCAAACTCCTGGGCTCAAATAATCCTTCTGCCTCAATCTCCCAAGTAGCTGGGACTACAGGCATGCACCACCATGCCCAGCTAATTTTTCCTATATTGTCCAGCTAATTTCTTTCTATTTTTAGTAGAGACAGGGTCTCGCTCTTGCTCAGGCTGGTCTCAAACTCCTGAGCTGAAATGATCCTCCCGCCTCGGCCTCTCAGAGTGTTAGGATTACAGGTGTGAGCCACCACGCCCGGCCCCATTTCTTGAATAAAGAACACTGGAAGAGTAAGCTTGTAGGAGATGAGTTTTGTTTCTCTTCAGTATGAGGTACCCGTTAGACATCCAAGTGCAGATATGTGGTAGGTGTCTCATGTGTCACATGTCTCAAAGTGAGGAGAGCAATATGGGCTACAGATCTGTAGTTGAAAGGCATCAGCAAATGGATGGTAATTAAAGTCTAAGAAATGAACCAAATTACCTAGTATAAGTGTGTGGAGAGAAATGGCTTAGGACAAAGCTCTGGGGAACACTTACAACTAAGAGAAGCATACAGGAGAATCCTGCAATGAAGAATGAGAACACAACACTAAAGATGTAGGATGCAAAACAGAAGAGTGTTTGACAAAGAAAGAAAGAGAACGGGAAGGGCTTACTTATTTATGAGACAGTGTCTTGCTATGTTGCCCAGTCTGGTCTCGAACTCCTAGGCTCAAGTGATCCTCCCTCCTCAGCCTCCCAAGTAGCTGTGACTACAGGTGTGAGTCACTGTGCCCAGCAAGGAAGGGTATATTTTTAGAAAGTGTGATCAACTATGTCAAATGCAGGTGAAAGATCTAGTAAAATGAAGACTGAAAAGTTTACACTGGATTTAGCGACATGGAAGATCCTGGAAATGTTAACGGGAATGTGTTTGGGAAGGGAAGTGAACTTTTTCAAGAAGTTACTGAAATGGAGACAAGTGTGTGGTAACTGGAGTGGGATGAGAGTCAAGGAATACTGAGATTAGACAGACTTCAAAATGCTTATTTTTCTAATGAAAAGAAATCAGGAAGATGAATAAGTAGAAGTGTCAGGAAAGAATGGGATCTGGAAACATGAGGGATACCTCGTCTGTTGGAATAGGAGAAAGAGGACTATCAGTGCATGGAATAGGCAAGAGCATAGGTTTTGTGGCCAGAAGTGGAGAGAATTCTTATCTGCTCACTTCGTTTTGTTCTGTTAAGAAGGAGGCAGTCATAGACAGAGAATAAGAGGGGGTGGAGAGTAGGTTGGAGGTTTACGGGGTGTGGAGAAGTTTTGAAATAGTTGTTGAAAATGGGAGACAGCTGACTAGGGAGACGGTAAGATAGCCAGGCAGTGTTAGGGGCTTAATTGAGATCGATGACAATGAATGTATAAATTTATAATCTGTGTGGTTCTGTATATTTTCTCCTGTAGAGCTCAGCAGCCCATGAACAGAGTATATTGCATATACTATTCTCTCATCACTCTTACTTACTCATTCATTTGTTCATTAATTTAACTAGTCTGTGCCAGATACTATCCCAGGCACTGTTTCACTTGATAATTGATGTTTTATGTATTTATCTTATTTCTGTAAACAGACTATAATATAGTAAAAGGATTACAGTGACATCACAAGATTATTGAGTTTTAAGGATATAAGAGTTTACAGACATGATAGAGAAGATACAGAAAGCAAATAAAGGGAATAGTGCATTAAAAGGCAAATGCTAATTAACGTTGTATGTTTCGAGTCTTGTCTCCCTAAACACCCCGTGAGATTCTAACTATGAGTTACAGTCAACCTATATGCTAAACCTAAAATGCCTACCTTCTATTAATAGATACATGACATTGTATAGAGCTGCTTTACAAAAATTTCATTTTATGTAATAAGGTATGTAATTTTACAAAATTAATCTAATTGTATAGTTATACTCTACAGCACTTAGGGTTATTTAGGCAGAGAAAGAAATTATTGGACATGTATTAGGTACCTTGTAGAATCAAGGGACAGCCCTAAGATCTGGTCCTTAAAGGACAAGAACAGGAGTAACTTCATAAGGCTACGTAACAGATTATCAAACATCTCAACAGGCTGCCACTAAAATGAACTTGTGTCAATCATTCTGTCCAAGTCCTGGGGTTTTAGAGTCCCGGGGGAGAGATTATAGGCTGTGTGGATAGCAGAGAGCATGGTCCCTTGTCAGACAGCCTCACTAAACTATATCCAAGTGGGAAGAGATTATTCCCTAAATGTAAATTGGGTTCCAATAGTCAAAACAGCAAAAATGATGAATGAAAAAATAAAGCACCTTCCTGAAGACCCTAGTGAAAATTTATCACTCCCTCTCTTGTGTATGCAGAGCTCCTTATCTGTTGTAGCTCTTCATCTGCCGACACACTCTAACTGAATTGATGTATCTTTCCATTTCCTCCAGAAGCTTACGAGCCCCCAAAGGCTGTGGCTGCAGCGGCTGCACCATCTGGGGAGCAGTGTCCTGGAGATTCTCCAATGTGGTTATTTCGAAAGTAGAAATATTCTGAGAAGTGAACTTAAGCAAAAGTTAATACCTTTATCTCTATTCTACTATAGACAACTAAAATTTTCAAAAATGTTTTTTACCTTTCTAATTTGAAAAATGTACAAACTGAATATGGGAAGACATAAATCCTCAATTGCTTTCCTATCTTTTCTAAATCTGTATCATGCCCACAGAATATCTCTCATTTTAGTAGGAAATCTTCTAAGTTAAAATTAAGAATATACAGTTGTCCCTCACTATCCACTGAGCATTGGTTCTGGGCCAAGGGTACCAAAATCTGTGGATATTCAAGTCCTCCATACAAAATGGAATAGTACAGAGAGCTCCTGACTTCCAGTGGTTTGACTTGGTTTTTTGACTTTAAAGTGGTAATATACACATTCATTATGCTTCTTGACTTATGAGGGGGCTACATCCAGATGAACCCATTGTAAATTGAAAATACCACAAGTTGAAAACACACTTTCGACTTATAATATCTTCAATTTACAATAAGTTTATTGGAATATAAACCTATTTTATTGGAATATAAACCTATTGTAAGTCAAGGAGCATCGGCGGTTTGCAATATAACCTATGCACAACCTCCCATATACTTTAAATCATCTCTAGATTACTTATAATATCTAATACAATGTAAATGTTATATACTATAGTTATATTTCACATATA
>NW_012143856.1:10082654-10091453 GCF_000956105.1 Propithecus coquereli | reverse complement strand
AAGGCTTACTGTAATACTAATCTAATTTTCTTTAGTGCTGATTTCAGCTAAGTCTTTCAATAGTTCATCTGATTAGTTCCCTACCTGGTATAACTTTTAAATAAGGCTAAAATTAAAACACTCAGTCTACTGGGGAAAAACTCTTCTAGTAACTGGCTAAGAAGAAATTGCTCTCAGACTTCTAACTTGTATCCAGGAAAAGAATTGTAGAAAACCATCATTGTAGAAAATATATTACTAAATCTGTTAGAAGTTCTTTTACGAACATAAAATGCAACAGATTCATTCCACAGTAAGACCAAGAATAAGACTCGATCGAATACTGTAAAAAGGAGTATACATACAACGGAATATCATTCAGTCATATAAAAAGGCATGAAATACTGCTACATGCCACAACATGGATGAATCCTGAAAACATTATGCTAAGTGAAAGCAGCCAGACACAAAGGCCATATAATTCCATTTTTACGAAATATCCAGAATAGACAAATCTACAGAAAGTAGATTAGTACTTACCAGGGGAGAGGAAAATGAAAAATGACTGCTAATGATTACACGTTTCTTTTGGGGATGATGAAAATGTTCTGTAATCAGACAGTGATGATAGTTGCACAACTCTGTGAACAAACTAAAAGCCACTGAATTGTACAATTTGAAAGAGTAAATTTTGTTATGTGAATTATATCTCAATAAAAAATAAATTTTAAAAAGGGAGGGGGGAATCTTAATGAGAGATTTGGCATGAAAAGAAATCATTCCAAGGGTTTAAGAAAGGCACAGAATTTGGAATTTATCTCTCAGCAAAAACAAAGAGTGGAAGAAAAAAGCATAGAAAAGAATACCCAATAATTACATCCTTGAGAGCCTAAACATAAAAAAAAGGTTTTAATTACATTGCTCATACATCGTAAGTCATTTTTGCCTTTATGAAAAATGACTTGCTCATTTTTTTCAGGTACTAAAAAAAATTGCCTGTAGCCTTTTTGAGGTTCTTCTTTTAGTCTACGAATTGTCTATGCAACAGTCTCAGCTGCAAATCAAGCAATTTTATTACGGTGTAGCACTTAAACTCACTTGAGCTTTGTAAGAATTTTTTATTTATTTGGAATAAAAGCACACAGTTTTCAGACCATGCCAGGAAATCATATCCTGACCATCTATACTTGCCCCAATGAAACTCAGACTTCCCTAGATTTTCTTTTCCTCATTCTCTGAATTTTAATCTGTGTGTTTTCAGTCTTTGAGTAAACTGAGAAGCCTTTTCGTTCTGTGAACTAAGCACATTCCTTCAAAACCACAGGCATCCACTTCTCATTGGATTTATGACAATCACAACATTGGCATGCAGGTAAAAAAGAACCTGATTTGCTTTTACCATCACATCTTTGGTTACCTCAGGGAACCCCACTTCAATGGAATAAGGGTAAGGATAATTTCTGTCGCCCTACCATGTCCAAGTAGTCTGTAATGACTTAACCTTTCCTCTGTACATTTCTCCGGCTCTAGCCATTGAATCATATGAGAGTTCTGCCTTCCAGAAGACGGTAGAGTTTCAAGGAAAAGCTGTTCTAGCAGACACCAGACCAGAGGAACTCCCCTCCCCTTCTTTAGAATAACCCCGGCAGGAGATTCCTTTCTGCAGCCTAATGAGCTTATGGATTAAACTATTTTAGAGGATGAAACGGCCTGAGAGCATTCTAAACTCTTGAGAAGATTAGGACTTTATCCTTTGTTCGACACACAACATGAATCATGCTAAGCATTTAATAAATATTTAACAAAACTGAATCTGTACAATGTAAAAAAAGACCTAGAAAAGATTTCAAAATTTGCTTTGTTTTTTCCACTGATACAATGCCATACATAAGTGGGTAGATTATAGCTCAGTATAAGAGAGCAGAATAAAAAAATTAAAAATAAAAGAGTTGAAATAACTCAAATGGTTGGTGAGAAAGAGCAAAAATCCTTTTTTCTGTGCTCTCTTTTTAGTTGGTTGTTGGGCAAACTATTCTGTAAGAGAGGATATGATAACTGCAGGGGAGGAAAATGAAAAGTATAGTCTTTGCAACTAAAAAATGTCAAACACAATAGGCTCAAACACAATAAAAGAGCACAGCCTCTCACTCTGATGGCCATATAAGTAGTAATATTTCTAATAACAAACATAATTTACACTATAATTATAAAAAAATGCATCTTATAAAAAGTTGATTGGATGGCAACAACTTGAGTAAAAGCCAAGTTTTTAGAGTTTTTTAGAGTATATTAATGTAGTTATTTATATTACTGATATTCCCTTTAATTTTAAGCTCTTAAGAAATAAAATCACTTTCCTTCATATTTCCCCATTATGGTATATAGCATCTTATGGACTTATGGTTGTTAAGCATACTTAAGTCATTTGAGTTCCTGGGCAGAGAGGAGCTATAAAAACATAGAACAAAGAACCATTAATATTCAGAGATCAAATCATTAAGTCTATATTTTAGTGTCATAAAATGTATCATTGTTTTCTCATCTCTACAGTATAATGTTGTGAAAGCTGAAAAATAATGGGCTTATTTTGCTTTTATAATTAAAACATTACAATCAAAGTTTGTAAAGCTTACTGAACTAACCACACTAAAGCCCATGGAGTTGGGCTCATTTGTTTGGTTCTAAGGAAAGTATTTAAGTTTGAAAATAACAGTCACAGTGGTTTTAAAAGTGAACATATTTAAGTTAGAGGCAATGTACTATGCCTTTCCACTGAAATATTTTCTACCATTTGTGGAAGAAAGGAAAAGACATGAGAGTAACCTATGATTATGGAAAGTCTGGAAGAGTGAGCTAAGGAGGAACTTAATCAAATACATATTTTGAAAAATACATACAGAGAAGAGTGAGTAAATTATAGCAGGAGGACTTTAATACAGCAGCTGACAGAACTTCCTGACCATAGGGCTGTGAAAAACTACAAAGACGTATTATGTGTTTCCTTTGGAGACTAAAAACACAGATGTAATATTATCTATAAAAAGAGAACTGACTCAGATAATTCTCATGCTTCTTTCACTAACATCGAGACAAAAAGCAAAAAGGGACTCCAGAGCAAGTCATAAAACCCTCAGCCTGCTTGCCTGAGTCCTTTGGGAACTGAGTAGTTTTGAATAGCTGAGTTTTCTGGAAATCTATGTCTTTATCATTCCAAGAATTAAAATTTTGTATAAAAATATCTATTAAAATGTTATTAAATTCCCACATTTTTTTTCTCCTTCCTTCAGACTTTAAAGTTTTTTTCCTAAATATTATAAAAGCCTTTCAAACTCATTATAGAAATTAAAAAGGAAAAGAAACAGCAATAATCCTACTACTCAGAAACAGTTAACATTTTCTCCCAGTTTTTTAAATAGAGTACATTAGATATAATTCAAGGCTATAAAATAATGAGATCCTCAGTCTACACAGCTATTTGAATAATGGTGAACATTTATTGAGTATTTTCTAAAGCCTGGTACTATGCTAAACATTCTATATACATGGTCTCATTTAGTCCTTACTAGCCAATGTGGTAGGTTGATACTGAATTCCTATTTTAGAGATGAAGAAAACAAGGCTTTGAGAATTCACCAAGGACCAAATAGTAAGCCACAGAACCTAAATTCAAATCCTTTTGTCCAACTCCAAGGACTTACCCTTAACTTCCTCATAAGGTTATAAACCCATAAAGTCCACATACTGTTATGAATTTTAAGGGCTCTCACACGTGCATCCTTTACACACACTCTTAATGGTTTTTCAAATTTTCCTTAGTGTCAGATTCTCATTATTCAGTTCTCAAAGAAGACATAGTATCTTCTTATGGCATCCCCACCACCTTTCCAATTTGCTGCTTTAAATTTGCCCATCTACAAAACAAGCTTGTTGAAATTTGGTGATACACTTAAGGAGACTTCCAATGAATGAACTATTTATAGATTTTGTGATACATATATTGGTATGTGCTCACAGCTCTGTTCTGAGATATTATTAATTATTCTGACTTTGAGACATGAAGGATATGACATTTAAGCCTAAACATGCATCAGCCAATCTTGCAAAATCAACATACTAAAACCCAAAAAGCTTTAATAAAAATTTGGATAGTTATAGGTGTAAAGGCACATTACCCAGAGTCAAGAAACCTAGGTCATACTGGAGAGTAAAAAAGTGATTTCATCTGCAAAAAATTGTATCTATATAAGCTACAAAAAACATCAAACGTTATATAAAACAAAGAAGGCAAGAGAGTCCATAAGGATGTAGAATGTCTGAACAAGAAAAGGAAGCAGTTCATTGATGGTCTGTACTAAAAGATGAGTTCCAGATTCTAACAGAAGGTAGGGAGACTGGGGAAGAAGGCAGAACATTACAGAAGCAGCAATGGAGTACAGAGAAAGCAGGCTTGGGAGGTTGATACAAATAAAAAAAGACCAGCACTTGCCTTCTTGTTTTAATTGGGGTAAAAACAGTGGACAAAGAGGTGGAAGGCAGGTTGCTCTGAGGGGACACAAGGCTATTATTTCAGTCTTGGCTGGGATTAGCCTTGTTTATCTTCCATCAAATGTGCACAAATAAAAAGCCTCACAGAGGTATTTCTAATCATATAATCTTGGCAGGCATGTTGGTTTTAAACCAAATGACATATGTGCTACTAGTTCATGTAATATATAAACTTCCCTTTGTGAGGTTGTTAAATATGAAAGCTTCATTAATCCAGTTGTCACTATAATTAAAAATTACTTCTGATTACAGTCTGCTAACATCTGATAATATGGTTGTTTTACAACTACAGAATATATACCTACAGGAAAAGGGTGTCCTGGACGCCTGCAGGGGACAATTAGTGGCCTTTTCAAGTGTACTTTTCTCCCACTGGCCTGTTCCCTGTTTGGCTCTCTCTTTTCTAAAGAGAAAGCAACATTATATCACTCTGACCTGAAAATCTCCAGTTCTTAGGAGGCAAAATATTGACAGAGCCTGGAGTTCAGTTTAGAGTTTGATGTTCTAAAGACCTTCTGTGTGGATAAGACTCTCAGGATAAAGCCCTAGATACACAGTTAAGACTAAACCCCCATTTCCACTCTTCCAAACAGTTCTCCTTAAGTCTGCCACTGTGTCTCTGCACTCTTTCAGGCTGGGATGACAAATCAGCACCTGAGTTTTTCAGGCCAATAGCTTTTGGTTCCCTATTGAAAAACAAAACAAAACAAAACAAAAACAAATTTGTAAGGAAAAAGGAATATTTGCTTGTAATGTAATAAACGTGGACTTCCTTCCCCCTTTTATAGTTTATTCAAACAAAATTTTAAAAAGGGACTGTAATTCATACTTAGATAATCAGGAATTATTAATCCTGCATCCAGCAATATGGTAAATCTTATCATCTTCACATACAAAGAAAAATACATAAACTGCCTATAACAACAGAGCATTAAAAAAAAATCATCATATTTACTTTGAATTATTCTGTGGCTATTAACATTGTGGGATGCTTTTGTTCTTTTTTGAGAAGGAGTTTCACTATGTTGCCCAGGCTGAACTCAGGCTCCTAGACTCAAGCGATCCACCTGCCTCAGCCTCCTGAGTAGCTGGGACTATTGTGGGGTGCTCTGAAAAGTAAAAAATATTGAACTGTTTAGAAAATTTTGTACAGTAATACCATTACATTGTGAATTTTATTTTGATCAATAAGGAGGAAAATAATAAAGTTAAGCAGTCAAAAGACGTAGCAAAAACATGATAGTCATTCATATACACAGAAGATAAGAACAGTATAGATTCATTTCTAGTTGATTCAATCCTATTTATACATTTAAAATACAAACTACATCTTAATCTGTCAATCTGACTACATTTAGTAGTAGGAAATAAACTTTATGTTAGCTTCTGATTATGACCTCAATATCCTGGAACAGAAAAAGAAATTTCATGGAATTTGGATGTATTATTATCATCAATAAAAACTTAATTTGAAAAGTTATTGCTGTATATCAATTCATAAATGATTGAAAGGGATTAAAACCTTAAAACTGGTACTACTTGATGTTGCGGACAACTCTCCTACAGTGGTTTGTTTTCATCTCTTCCAATGCTTGTTCCAGTTGTTGAACCAAATGGAGCAGGGTGGCTGGGTCTGTCTGTAGAATGCTGGTATTGAGACCTCCATTGTGATTAAGGTGTAGCTTTATAGTCACTGCTGGTTTAATTTGTTGCCGGAGACTTCTGCTTGCAAGCTTGATTTTAAGTGGAAAAAGAACATAATTACTATTTAATAATCATGCTGAATACATAATATTTGTAATCGTCTTACAACCTACACAAAAATTAAATTTCAGATGAATCACAGACTTCAAAATGAGCAGTAAACTTTAAAACCTTTGGAAAGAAAAAAAAGAGAATATACACGAAAGCTTATAGTATGAGAAGTTTCTTAAACATGAAGTAAAAGGCACAAACAATAAAGACAAACTGATAAATTTAGCCATATTAAAATTAATCAATTTTCTTCAAAAGATACCTAAGGGTAATGAAAAAACAAGCCCTAAACTGGAAGAAGATATTTTGCAATACAGACATAACCAAAAAAAAATTAGTATCCGGGATGTATGTTGAACTCCTCTGATTTAATAAAACACAAGAGAAAAATGTACAGAAGAGCTAAATAAGCACTTTACAAAAGACGACAAATGGACAAATGTTCGGAAAATATGTTCAACTGTATTAGACATCAGGAAAAGGGCCACTAAAACTACATGAAATACTGTTTTACACGTATCAGACTAGCAAAAATTAAAAACCTGTCCATATAAAGCATTGCAAGTGACAGTAATGGGAACTCTCATCCATTGCTGATGAGAGTAATGAGAAAATCACTTTGGAAAACAATATGCATTACCAGCAATTCTACTCCTAGGTATATACCTTAAACTCTTACACATATACATTTATTCATAATAGTATGTTTCCAAGAAACAAAAATTGGAAACATCTCAAATATTAATTAACAACAGGTTACCTGAGAATAATCATACAACAAACTGCTTACTAAATGGCAGTGTAAAGAATGAACTGTAGCAACATGAATTATCATAGAAAAAAACTAAAAAGAAAATGTTGAATCAAAAAGCAAGTTGCAGAATACAACATGCAAATTTAAAAAACCATAAGTTTAGTGATAAAATATATGATAAAAAAATCTATAAAGAAAAGATTGACAGAAAATTCAGGATAATGGTTTCCTGCAGGTGGCTAGAAAGGGGTTACAATTGGGAGAGGGTACAGGTGCTTCAAATGTACTGGCTTTTTTCTATTTGTCAAGGCTGGTGGTGGGTATACTGGTATTTGTTTTATTATTATTCTTTAAACTAGGTATCTATAATCTTTTGTTTGTATTATGTATTCCACAATTTTAAAAATAAGTACTATTGACATATTTTTAAAAGAAAAAAAACACAAAACTATAAACAATGACCAATTTGAAAGTACTGACATTCAATTCTAGAGCAATTGCATTCTCTAAAGACCATTCTCCATTAAAAGGAACCAGTACCATCTGAAGTAATAGCTGATTTGAAGTCTCAAACAGGAATTGTACAACATGAGCCTGAAACATCTTATACATCAAAACTACTGGAGCCTGAAACATCTTGTTATACATCAAAAACTATTGGAGTCATGTCAAAAAGACAGGAAGCCAACTTGAAGAGACTTTCAAGTGAGTAACAAATCTAAACCTGAAATTTCAGGATTAATTTAATATTACAACATAGACTATTCTGACTAATAACGTCTTCCAAACAATTCTAGGTGATCTGGGCTTCCAAAAGAACCCAAGATACTGATACTATTCAAGGCTGAAATTTAATGTCCTCAAATGACTTGGAAACAGTAGGTCAAGCACTTTGGGTGAGCTAGTACTTGCATAAAATAGGTACTTGCAAGGTAAAGTGCCTGTTTAAGATTGTTTCTCTAATACAGAAAATTACAGACATGACAGATATACAAACTATAAATATGATGACTGAAAATACTACTTATTCATTCAATTATGCAACTGTTTATATTTGTTTTTTCCTTTATATCTGCACTGACAGATAGGACTGAATGTATCTAGATGTATAATTAAGCCATGTTTTTTTGGTTGACTTAAAGCCACTATCCTTTAATTTTTAGACAACATGATATCTAAATAACCTTTACAGACAAGTATCTATACCATTCTTTAAAAATTATAGAAAAGATATTATAAAACATCCCTAACAAACACTAATAAGACATAATCAGACCTTATTTTTTCTCAGAAAGAAGTTGAATGACAGCACTACAAGACAAAGAACAGTAGCCCACAAAGTTCTTGATATGGATTTATTTTTTAATACAGATGAAATTCTGCCCTCCTCCCTATAAACATAACAACAATTATAGTAACTTAAAAAAAAGTCATACGTCAATGCAAATTAGAAAAAAAAGAAAAATGTTTAGTGCGAAGGGCTACATATATATATATATTTTTAAATTTCAGGATATTATGAGGGTACAAACATTTTCATTACATTTTATGTCATTGCCTCACCCAAGCAAGGGTTAGAGGCATGCCCTTCCCCTCTGCAATGCTCACTGCGTTCATTAGTTGTGAGTCTATCCCCCTCAACTCCCTAATCCCTGGAGAATATTACTACTGTGTGAGCACCTTAGTGTTGATCAGTCAGTGCCAATGTGATGGTGAGTACATGTGGAGACTATTCTTCCCATCTTGTGATACCTCACTTCAGATTA
>NW_012143856.1:10081846-10082604 GCF_000956105.1 Propithecus coquereli | reverse complement strand
TTAAATTCCCACATTTTTTTTCTCCTTCCTTCAGACTTTAAAGTTTTTTTCCTAAGTATTATAAAAGCCTTTCAAACTCATTATAGAAATTAAAAAGGAAAAGAAACAGCAATAATCCTACTACTCAGAAACAGTTAACATTTTCTCCCAGTTTTTTAAATAGAGTACATTAGATATAATTCAAGGCTATAAAATAATGAGATCCTCAGTCTACACAGCTATTTGAATAATGGTGAACATTTATTGAGTATTTTCTAAAGCCTGGTACTATGCTAAACATTCTATATACATGGTCTCATTTAGTCCTTACTAGCCAATGTGGTAGGTTGATACTGAATTCCTGTTTTAGAGATGAAGAAAACAAGGCTTTGAGAATTCACCAAGGACCAAATAGTAAGCCACAGAACCTAAATTCAAATCCTTTTGTCCAACTCCAAGGACTTACCCTTAACTTCCTCATAAGGTTATAAACCCATAAAGTCCACATACTGTTATGAATTTTAAGGGCTCTCACACGTGCATCCTTTACACACACTCTTAATGGTTTTTCAAATTTTCCTTAGTGTCAGATTCTCATTATTCAGTTCTCAAAGAAGACATAGTATCTTCTTATGGCATCCCCACCACCTTTCCAATTTGCTGCTTTAAATTTGCCCATCTTAGAAACATCAATAACAAAACAAGCTTGTTGAAATTTGGTGATACACTTAAGGAGACTTCCAATGAATGAACTATTTATAGATTTTGTGATACATATA
>NW_012143856.1:10065864-10077586 GCF_000956105.1 Propithecus coquereli | reverse complement strand
TTTTGATTTGCATTTCTCTAATGATTAGAGATGTTCAGCATTTTTTTATATGTTTGCTGGCCATTATTCTGTCTTCTTTTGAAAAGTTTCTGTTCATTTGTGAAGGGCTATATTTTGACTATATCTTAAGGTACTGAAGAGGGTAATCTGGCAAAAAATATCAAGGAGAAAACAGGATTTAAAAATTATGTTTCATTTAGCTAAAGTTCCTAAAAAAATTCAGTTCTTTATTTAGCCTCAGAGCACATAATATGTCGGCAGGACAAGAAAATGATGCTTTGATGAAGCTGTAAATGGACCAGCCCTAAAAGTAACATCCTCCTGCATCAGTTTCAGATACTTTTAATTTACTGATGATATTGACAAGGGCATCAATTGTGCTGGCAATTTATGAAGGCCAAGGAAATAGTCCTACTAGAAACTAAACTATGATGATTAATTTGCTTTCCCTAAGCAACTGAACAATAATTAGACAGTAATTGTCCATTCACTACCAGTCTCCATGAGATAAGTCACTCAAAATGAAAGGCGCTGTATCCTGTTACTAGTTTCCTAGCCATTTAGCTAGTCTTATCTGAAATGCCTTCTTCCATGAGCAGAAGAATCCACTCCAGTTTAAATCCCCTGTAATAGTTTCAACTAATGAGCTCAGAAACTCAATTAGTTCTGAAAAGCTTTTTTAGCCCTTACATGCATTTCACCAGAAGTGGCAACATACATTCATTCATTCAGTAAACCCTCAACCTTAAGCTATACTAGTTCTAGCAGTAATGCAGCAATTCAAACTCACTTCACTGGGTAAATGAGCTCTCAAGTTTAATTTTAGAAAATTCGACTTCTTAATTCTAATGTGTAAAAATGTATTCATAACGAAAAACTCCAAGCAAATCAATAAAGCCACCAAAAGAAATATTAAGGACGACTGGATCCCAAAAGTTAGAGGACACTCCTACACAAGAAAAAGATAAAGATCTACAAGATAAATTACTGCTGAACCACATAAACAAGACCATCCCCACATCTCTACCTGATTATTAAGAAAGGACCTAAATATTAATGTAAAGGCTTAACCCACAGTGACCTCCCCACAATCCCCACATGACTTGCTGCTTATGATGTCCCTCAGAGAAAGAACTGTGTTTTGTTCTTTGCTGTGTGCATAACACCTAGCACATAATGGATGTACAGGAAATATTTGATAAATAATTTAAGAAGCCAAGACATCTCCCTCATACCTTTCACTTTTCCTATTTAGCACTAAATGCCTATTATGTGCCAGGTACTGTACTGGGGACACAGTAACAAACAAGACACAATACCTGGCCCCGTGGAGCCTTTAGTTTGGTTTATACTATATCTGGTGTTTGTACCTATTCAAGCACTCATCACACTTGATTATAATTGCTGATTTTTTTTTTTTGAGACAGAGTCTCACTGTGTTGCCCGGGCTAGAGTGCCGTGGCATCATCCTAGCTCACAGCAACCTCAAACTCCTGGGCTCAAGCGATCCCCCTGCCTCAGCCTCCCGAGTAGCTGGGACTACAGGCATGCGCCACCATGCCCGGCTAATTTTTTCTATATATTTTTAGTTGTCCGATTAATTTCTTTCTTATTTTAGTAGAGGCGGGGTCTCGCTCTTGCTCAGGCTGGTTTCGAACTCCTGAGCTCAAACAATCCGCCTGCCTCGGCCTCCCAGAGAGCTCGGATTGCAGGCGTGAGCCACTGTGCCCAGCCTAATTGCTGATTTTTAATTTAATTTTATTTTTTGGTCTCGTATAAGACTGTAAGTACTTAAAGGCAAGTACTGTTTCTTTCATTGCTATGTGCACAAAGCCTGGAACACACCAGACATTCAATAAATGCTTTGACAACTGAATAGATGTGTGGAAGCATGAACGGATTAATGGGACATTAGAAATTATCTTTTCTAAGGCTATCTGCACGTACCTGAAGATGCTCATGACAATAGAATACTGTCTAAGCCAGCCACCCTATTGCAAGTGTAAAACTGAACAGGTGCATCTTTCTTCTGACCAAATCCTAACTAAGCCTTTGGTTTTCTCAACTCTGACATCCATGATGATCCCTCCATTTTTAAATGTTGCTCTTACTTTCAGTGACACTGTATTGTGCTAGTGGTTGTTCTTTCTCCAAATCACCCTTACTTAATCACTGCTTTTTGTTTCTATTGACTGTGAGTAACCAATGAGGTTGATTCAGTTCAGCTGCCAGAGAAATTATTCTCATTTGTGGTTTGAAATAATCTTGTTTCCTTTTGTTGTTGTTGTTGTTGTTGTTGTTGTTGTTGAGACAGAGTCTTCCTTTGTCACCCTGGGTAGAGTGCAGTGGAGTCATTGTAGTTCACTGCAACCTCCAAATCCTGGGCTCAAGTGATCCTCTTGCCTCAGCCTCCCGAGTGACTACAGGCATGCGCCACCGTGCCCGGTTAATTTTTATATTTTTAGTAGAAATGAGGTCACGCTCTTGCTCAAGCTGGTCTGCAGCTCAAGCAATCCTCCCGCCCCAGCCTCCCACAGTGCTAGGATTATAGCCATGAGCCACCACACCTGCTGTTTGAACTAATCTTGAACCCAAGTTCTAGGCTGACATCCTCAACTACTACCGAGATTACAACTTAAATAAGCTGTCTTTACCTTAAATTCAATGCATCTTGAACTCATTAATGTCATGTGAGAATGCAGCTCCCGTGCTGCCTGAACTTCTAATTGTTCAAGAGCTGCTAAAAATTGTAATTTTGGTGTGAAATTTATCTTTTTTTTTTTTTCTAACAGTGGAGGGAAGTGGTCAGATTGTGGAATTTTTAAGGTAGGACTTGCAGATGGACTAGATGAAAAGTAAAGAGAGGACACAGGATGATTCCAAGTATTTCTGGCTTGAGTAATTCAAAGAGCAGACTTACCATCTATTGAGATGGGGGAGACTATGGAATAAGCAATTTGGAGAGAAAAGGGTGAGAAAGGTGGGATTCAGTTTTGGACATACTGCATTTGAATGCTTATCAAACACCAAATTGGAGATATCAAATAGGCTTCAACTGTATTGACTCTGGAGTTTGGGAGACAGACAGATCTAGGCTAAAGATATAAATTTGGGAATCCTGAGTACATGGAGAGTATTTAAAGCCATCAAATTAGATGAAATCAGCCTGGAATATAAGTGGAAAAAGTGTAAAGATCGAGAACTGACCTTTGGGGCATCCTAATGTTTAAAGGGTGTGATAAGATGAGACAGAATCAGCAAAGGAGACTGAGGAGGGATCTGTGAGTTTGGATGAGAACCAGAGGAAGTTATTTCCCAGAAGGCAACTGAAGAAAGTATTTCAAGTAGGAAGGAGTGATTAACTGTCACAAATGTTGTTAACAAACAGAATGGCATAAAGACTAAAAAGTGATGACCTTGATTAAGTTATGATAGTAGAGTGGTGGAGAAGATGGCTGATTAGAGCGAATTTGAAAGAGAATGGGGAGAGAGAACACAGAGAGAAAACTTTTTCAAGGACCTCTGGTATAAAGGGAAGCAAAAAAATGGAGTGGCAGTAGGAGGAGTATGTGGAGTTAAGACTGGATTTGTGACTCCACTGTTCTGTTAAGGAAAATGATTCAGTAGAGGCAAAAAAAAAAAAAAAAAAAAGTATGATGCAGGAAACAAAGGGAACAATTGCCGGAACTATGTTCTCATGTGATGAAATGAGGATGGACAGAAATGTACAAGGGAAGAGGTTGCCTATAGATAAGAACACAGACATTTCATCAAGAGGAACAGGAGAGAAGACAGAGCAAGTGGGTACTGATACAGAAGACTGGCAGATGTGATAGGTGCATTCAGGAGTTTTCTTCTGATTGTTTCTTTTTTCTTAGTCAAACAGGAAGCAAAGTCAACAGCTAAGAGCGTGGAGCATGGAGGAGATGTTGAGGCTTTGAAGAAAGAGTATAAGACATGCATGGTCCCTGCTATCCCAGAGTTACAGTTTTCCATGGAAAACAGCTTTCTATGAGTGAGATGACTTGTCAAAAGAGGAAGCACAGGTGCCTTGTAAAGGGAAACACAGATGCCATCAGGATTTAACAGGGCATTTCTCCTGGAGGGAGGCATCATTTTATGAAGAGGTCAGCAGAGAGCTGTAAAGAGCCAGGTAAATATTTTAGGCTTTGCAGACCACATAGTTTTTGGCACAATGACTCAACTCTGTTCCTGTACTTTGCAAGCAGCCATAGATAATATGTAAACAAAGGAGCACGCACGGCTGTGTCCCAGTAAAACTTTATTTACAGAAACAAGTAGCAAGTCAGATTTGGCCCATAGGCCATAGTTTGCTGAGCCCTGATTTAAACTGAAACTTAAAAGGATAAAAGGGTAAGAAACAGAAGAATCAAGAGGTAATGGAAAGACAGAAAAAGCATTTCATATAGAGGAAAACAATGGTAAAGGACTGAATTTCTTCAAACTTCAAATTCCCAGTTTCATTCCGGTCTGCCCAGAGATGCTAGATTAACTTTCCTGAATGATTGCTTTAATGTTAATATACTCTCTTATCCAAAAATCTATAAGGGCTTCTTATTTTCTGCTATGTTAGGTCTACACTCCCCTAAGTGAATTTCTACAATCTATTCTGACCACCTTATCTCCATTCAAATCAGGAAGAATCCACCATAACAGTGGTTCACAAACTTTATTGCCCTATTATTTATTTATTGAATTTTGTGGTAAAAGGGGAGCTTTTAAAAATCCTGATGCTCAGGACGAACTCTATACCAATTAAGTCTCTGGACACTGAATACAGACAACAGAATTTTCACAAAACTCCCCAGGTCATTCTAATATTTAGTCAAGTTTGAGAACTAATGCACTGTGTCACATATTTATATGCTCATATCCATATCTATGTGGGCCTTTACAACTTACATTGCCTCCCTTGCCAAGTATATTGACCCTGGTTTTCTCTATTCATTCATCCTTTTGAAATTTTACCTCCTTTTGCTTCTGGATCACGCCAGAATACACACGATGACGTGTACATTTTTGAAACCCTCGGCATCTTCATTTACACAATTATATTTTTCCCCCTCTAGGAGCTTATAACTGTCTTTAATTATTAGTTATTTTGAGAACACCTAATATTCCTAAGTAGATGATAACATCTTTTCCAGCTGAGAAAAGTATCTTACACTTCTTCTGTGTCCCAAAGCATTTAGCATAGCTCTAAACAGTGAATGAATGGCATTCAATACATATCTACTAAAGCATCTCTCACTGCTTAATAAAGGGCTACATGTAATGGTCTGAAAACTTTCTTTTATTTATGTGGCTCTAAAAATAACTGAAAGAAGACTCTCACAAAAATAATATTGTGCAAAAGAAGCCAGACATGAAAGAATATTTACTGAATCATTCCATAGATAGAAAGTTAAAAAGCAGACAAAAGGAATCTATGTGTTTGAAGTCAGGATGTTGGATACCTTTGGAAAAGAAGGAAGGGGCAGTATTTGGTAGGAGGCAAGGAGGATGCTTCTTGGATGTGGGTCATGGTTGAATGTCAGTTTCTTAGGAGTTTTTACTGTGTGATAATTTATTGAGCTGTACATTTACCTATGCACCTTTCTATGTCTGTTATATTTAAAGAGAAGAGTTTTTTTCAAATCAAGCATCACCTTTAAAATCTACATAACCATCTTCCTTTCCAAAATAACCAATTTCTTACAAACTTTGCAAACTACACTGATTTGAACATATTAAAAATAAAAGAAAATGAACTATTTGTGAAATGGTCTGAAAATGAACATTATAAGACCTCAGTTTCAAGCCAGAGCTTGATTAAGGTGGTAAAGAATACAATAAGTAGGACATAAACCTAAAATAATCCTTCTACTTTATGTCAGGTTAAAAAGAAAAAGCCATACCTGTACATCTAGTCGCCATTCAAGGCTGTGGTAACTGGGAAGGTCTGGTGCCAGTTCACTTAGAATAGTTCTGATCTCCTTTCTATTGTCCAGATAAAGCTGAAGCAATAATTTGTTCAATTCTTCAGAGAATCCCAGAACAAAAACAGAGTCTTGGAAATCCAGTTCAGAAATCTATAAGTGAATTGAGTTTAAAGGAACATCAAAATTTATCTTTGTCTAGTAAACGCTAATATACTTGATATACACAAACATTCAAATATGATATCCTCAAATTCATTTCTGTCTAGTAAAAGAAACAACATTCCTTACAGTTAAAGACAACCATTGCCCACTATTCCATAGTCTGAGTTACTAATACATAAAAATACTTTATTAAAGTACAAAAAAGAAAGAATTAAGATGTCCACTTTCCCTTTCTATTCTTCATCAAGCCAGATACTGCTGATATGCAAAGAAATTATTTCACTCTCTTTCCTTTTAGGATACATACTATGGCATATGTTTTAACAACATGTAGAATTAGAGGCAATACTATACTAGCTATACTAGCAAGAGGTATTCATGCCAGCAGATGATATTATAGTCATATTGTTTAGGTACGTCTTCACAAAATCAATTATAAACCATTAACAACATTATTAAAATACACAGGTACCTGCCAGGACTATGACGTAGAGGACACTGGACCTTTCCTAAGAATCCAGGAAATACAAAACAGTCCCCAGAAGACCTTACCATGAGCTTTGAGCTCTCAGTGAGGAGATATGTTAATCCTTCCACACCATGCTGGACAGTGTCACTACTCACATTTAGTTTTCCTGAAAAAGAAAAGCAAAGATGAACAAATAAATTACTGTTTTGATATTTATCCTTTCATTCCAACTCTTATTTAAAAATAAACATCCACTATTTCATGTTTTCAAACAGTACAATTAAAAATAAGTTCGCCACAGCCTCCTGTTCCTTCTCATTCCACTAACAGCCAGGTGCTTTCAGTATTTCCTGCCATGCAGCCTTTTTAATAAAGCGCAGACCTTCTCTTGAATACGGAGCTCCTTCAAGTCTGGCAGAGCAGGAACTCGACAGGGATAGGCTTAAACGCAGAGACCGCCTCTCCTCCAGAGGGAAAACAACACCGCTTCAGCAAAAGCAGATGTCTGAATAACTAATGATAACCAAGCACGTGCATGATGTTTACAGCTGACTCAGCTATTCCACAGACTTTGGTATATTTAACATTTCTCAGTATTTCTGAAAGGCAAGTGACATTATGTCCATTTTACACATGAGAAAACTGACTTGACAGAAGCTTTAAAAATCTCACAGCTACTAAGAAGACGGGCAGGATTTGCCCGCTGATGAAGAGCTCTGCTAGTTTTATTCTACTACAGTGGGAACGAGACCCTAGGAGTCGAAATAATCCCCTTCCTCTCCCGGGCGACAGAGGACAGCTCGCACTTCCCCTAGCAGTCCGCGAAGCCGCGCCTCTCCCCTTCTTACTGGCGGCGCCTTCGTAGATCTTGGGGTTCGAACCTCGCCTCAGGAACTCCACTGCAATCCGCCCAAACTCGGCGACCACTATAACGAAAGTCAGAAGGTGTGAGCGTCGGGGACTCTCTTTGGCCCCCTCCCCAGCCCACAGAACACCGTCCCGCGCTCCCTGACCTGCGCTGTCCACTTGCGGCAGGAAGGCTAGATGCTCCCTGTGTTCCTCAGACAAGTCCAGCAGCATCTTCGCTAGCCGGCGATTTCACCCGGTCCCCGCCCTCGCCACTTCCGGCGCCGGTTTGCAGACGCCAAGAGGCTCCGGCGCAGCAGCGTCCCGAACTTTGGGTTCCGGCCTATGGCAGTTCTGCGCTCCGTCGCCCCCTGCGGCTCGCGCTGCGGTCAGACGATTCTTCCACTCGTAAGTCATCCCGCAATAACGTAGTGAGAGTCTGCTGGGTATTAGGCTCTTTGGGAGAGGGAAAGGTTTAAAATCCGACATGCCCCCTCGTGGAACACACATTAATAGTATCAGTAGCTAACATTTGTTAGGCACTGTACTTAGGAACTGTGCTTACATTTATTAACTCATTTGGAGTTCACAAGAACCCTATGAGGTAGTTTCTCACTATTTCCGTTAGAGATAAGGAAACTGAGAGACAAATCAAGCAACTGAAACTTTATAGAGCTATTAGTTTGCACAGAGCTTTTGTATATGTTATCTCAAATTTATTTCAGTTTATACCCTCTATAGCCATGCCTCGTTTTTGCAGATGAAAAGACAAAGCTCTAAAGATTATGTGGGTCGGGTGCAGTGGCTCATGCCTGAAATCCCAGCACTTTGGGAGGCCAAGGCGGGTGGATGACTTGAGGCCAAGAGTTTGAGACCAGCCTGGGCAAGAAGACACCCCGTCTCTACAAAAAAATAAGTCGGGGATGGGGGCGCGCGCCTGTAGTCGTAGCTATTCAGGAGACTGAGGCGGGAGGATCGTTTGAGCTGAGGAGTTCAAGGCTGCAGTGAGCTATGATCACGCCACTGCACTTCAGACTTCACCTGCGAGGCGGAGTGAGACCCTGTCTCTGAAATAAAATAAATAAATAAATAAAGATCATGTGACAAAGCCAATGGCTTTGTCAGATCCCTGGCTTATCTGCTCCAAAGCCCATCTTTCTACACACCAGGCTGTAAACAGAAGGCTTCTAACAAGTTTTAGAAGTGATTATAAATTTGGATAATGATGATGACAATGACTGATGGCTTGCAGGATTCAGGGCAGTGTTTATTTTTACGTGTTGAGGGCATGTGAGACTTTGCTTCTTTTTCAACTGTCTCTTCTCACCTTCTGTAGTTCAAACAGAAGAGACTATAAAATTGCTAACTGCTAGGACTATGACTCTCCAAATCTCACCTCCTTAGTAGGGGAAGAGATGGGGGAAGAGAGAGGTGGGGGCAGGAGGAGACTCTTCATGTCTTTCTTTTATATCTAGGGATTGAGACAACTCTTTCTATACTGAGTCTCCTGGGCAGACTGTGACAATTGGAAGTTTTTCAGCACACTTCTCTGTGTCTACCTCGTCCTTCACATCCGACTAAAATTGTTTGTTTCCTCCACCGGAGCACAGAAAGACAGGTCTTTGAACTTGTCAGTTAGGTCTTGAAGTAGCATTTGCAGAAAGAGCACGATTTTTGCTTAGACTGTAAATTGCAGATCAGCAAAAATGACATCATTCCCTGAAGTTGCTTTTATTCATACATTATTGAGAAAATGTCCATTATTAAAGAATCATTTTCAGAAAACATAAAATCATGATTCTTCTACAAATATAAAATGAACACATGTCCAAAATTCTATTACACTCGTTAATTGTTGAGGGAATTAGTAAACAGTTAAGAACCAGTTTCAACTGGTTCAAAGGAGATATTCAAAAACTGTAGATATGTAGGGAATAAGGAATGTTGAAAAGAATTTACAAATAGATGCAATATTATGGCAACAAGAAGTAGCCTTTCTTCTGTTATCTTAGGGACTGAAGTGGGAATAGGTAAGGCGAAGGTGAGAATAGTCACAGAATGGGCTGTCTAAGAATGTGGTCAAGAAACCAAGTGATAGCCAGGGGAAACAAGCCTGGGAGTTAAAACTCCCCAGGATAATTTATAGAGTGACTTCTGTTACCAAAGGTCATATAGGTGTTTTACAGGGAATTACCTGGGTGAAAAATCAGAAATCTAGATTCTAGATCTGGCTCTAATACCTACTACCTGCATGACCTCTAGCAAGTTGTTTTTATATGTTATAAGCTTAGCCTCTTCATCTATAAAATGGATATTTTAATGATGACTGCCCTTCTGTGCCATGCAGGGCTGTTATGATCTTCAGGTGAAGTAATAAATTCACATTAAGAAATTGATTTTGATGATCAAATGAAACAATAAATTAGAATTAAGCAATTGAAGGATTTTTAAGATGAAGCATTTATATTTTATAGGAGCATATTTTATGTGCATAGTTCCATAATTGAGAATTCCATGGACATGATCATTGTAAAATCCATCATTTAATTCAACAAATATTTATTGAACAATTCCTCAAAAAGCTTATGCTATACCATGGTAATTTGGAGATGAAAAAAACAATGTCCTTGTCCTCTAAAAGATGACAGTAAAGTGAGGGAGATAGACAATGAAGAAATTTTAATACAGTGTGATGAGTGGTAATACTTAAGGAATAAATAAAATGACACGGAAGTATAGATAATGTAGTAATTACCTCTAATTTCAATAAGAATCAGCCACAGAATAAATGTCTCAGAGTATCCTGTGCATATCAATAATAATACTTTACAATTGTATAACATTATAAATACATGCAGTGTTAATGTCACTTCATACTATCTTACTTCCAGGGATAACATGAAAGAATAGATACTCAGAATTTTTTCAGTTGATCCTGGCAGGGAACAAGGCTTCGTATCAATCATCCTCTCACATTCTTTCCCCTCATCTTTCCTTCTCTTCTTTTCTTTTTTTTCTTTTTCCTTCCTTCCTTCCTTCCTTCCTTCCTTTTTTTCTTCTGTTTTCTTCAGGGTCTCTCTCTGTTGCCAAGGCTAGAGTGCAGTGGTGTGATCGATCATAGATTACTGTAACCTTAAACTCCTAGGCTCAAGGGATCCTCCTGCCTCAGCCTGCTGAGTAGCTGGGACTCCAGGTGTGCCACCACACCTAGCTTTTTTTTTTTCATAGAGACTGGGGTTGGAGGAGTGGGCCTTGCTATGTTGCTCAGGTTGGTCTCCAAATCCCAGCCTCAAGCTATCCTGCTGCCTCAGCCTCCCAATGTGCTGGGATTATAGGTGTGAGCCACCATACCTGGCCTGCCCTCATCTTTCTATCCCCCTCCAGCTCATCCTCCTTTCTTTTCTCTCATATTCCTTTCTCCTTATTAGCCATTACAGCCCCAGAATCTTCGCACAGGGCATTTCTTTGGCTGTATTTCAATGCTATGTAAAATATTTTCACCTCTTTCAAGGAATTACAGCTCAATTTAGTATGTTGTTAAGGGGACAATAGCATGGTAACAACCCTCATTCACATGAACCACCCCCTCATGAAACTGTGGCTGGCACCAAATGCAATGAATTAGCTCCCAAGATTTTTTCATTATTCTAGTATACTTTTTTTATTATATTATAAATGCATACAGAAAAGGGTACAGATAAAAATACTCCTTGTTGAATTTTCTCAAATTAAACATACCTATTACCCCAGATCAAGAAATAGATTGTTACCAACACCCCAGAATCTCTGCTGTGCCCCCTTCCAGTCACTATCCCATTTTGTTTTCTCTACATTGAACTAGCACCTACACACATGTTGCCTTACAACATCTCTTTAGCATGATCTTTGTGTTTTTTCTTTTTGTATGATCCTTCTTTGGTATCCAACCCCATAATATCTAACTGGGAACTCAAAGGATTTTTAAAAATGAACTTCAGATTTTAGGTGCCTCTGGTTGTTATTCCAGAATCTATCTTAAAACCACATTGCAAATAACATCAAAAATATATTTAAAAATGAACTTCAGATTTTAGGTGCCTCTGGTTGTTATTCCAGAATCTATCTTAAAACCACATAAATTATAACATCAAAAATATAAAATAGGGGAGATTAAAGGTGTAGATTTTTTGTATGTGTTGGAAGTTAAGTTATTAACAGCTTAAAATAGACTGTTATAACTATAAGATGTTTCACATAAGGCTTATGGTAATCACAAAGGAGAAACCTGTAGTAGACACACAAGAGAAAGAGAAAGAAATCAAAG
>NW_012143856.1:10053545-10054604 GCF_000956105.1 Propithecus coquereli | reverse complement strand
TGTAAAAATCCAACAGGCCATACATGTGATATTAGTGCTCTTTATGCATTTTACTGTATATTTTATAACTCAGTATCTCCTCCCTCCTAAGGAAGCACTCCACACAATAGACACTGGCAGCTTTTCTCATCTAAAACCACACATTTGTCCACCTTAAACACAGATAATTTTGCACATCTCTATTCTGCCTAGTGCAGCGCTGGGCCACAATAAACACTTACTGAATGTTTGAAAAATAAACTCATTTTTAACATGCTTCTGTTGATGTAACAAAGCAGTATTTTCTTTCTTATGTTTACAGCTTGATTTTAAGATTGGCTATATAATTTTTTCAATTAATTATTTTCATAGAAAACACTATGAATTTTAGATGATCTCTTTTTATACATGCTAGTCTCACAAATGACAAAGACTAAAGCTGTTAAGCAGTGTCTTCATCTGTTGTCAACCTCATTATGTCAGATCTTGAATTTTGCCAGTTTTACAGCCCAAATTACTCTCACCGCTAGGTGGCAACAACCTAGCTGAAATAAAGCAGAGGTGAACTAAAGACCAGTACAGAAAGGCAAGTAAAACAATCTAGCCTTGTTTTTTCTTTCCTTCTCATTACACTGAGTATGGGGAAAAGCCACTCTTAAATCTATACTTCTACTGTAATATTGGCATCCAGTAATACCTAATTAGTAATGGGCGGGGCCTGAGATCTAATCAGAGTTGTATTTTCAGTGAAATCTATTGACCAAAATTTACCTATCTTATGAAATGAATGTGCCTGAAAAGTCTACTTCTGATCATTTGCTTATCTCTTTACATATGCTAATGAATTAGATTTTTAACCCACCTTAAATATTAATGTCAATTCTAGCACTCTATCCAATATAGATCTCCCCAACCCATATATCTTGTCTAATAAGTCAACTCAAGTCTTTTTTTTTTTTTTTTTGAGACAGAGTCTCACTCTCTTGCCTGGGGCGAGTGCCATGGCGTCAGCCTAGCTCACAGCAACCTCAAACTCCTGGGCTCAAGCAATCCTACTGTCTCAGCCTCCCGAGTAGCTGG
>NW_012143856.1:10047820-10053495 GCF_000956105.1 Propithecus coquereli | reverse complement strand
ACCCCATAGAAAAGTACTGTTCTCAGTTCTTATGAATTCTTCCTCAGATTCTTTATGCAAAAAATTTAAAAAAGGCCCTAAATTTTCACTTAGGGTGATGGAGTCCAAGAAAACATGGTGTTAAAAATTAAATATCCTGTTGAAAGCTGTGTAGCATTAGAACTGCTGGCATTGGAGCTGTCATTAGAGATGATAGTGTTGTAACTGTTGTTAGAAATGTTAACATTAGAACTGGAGATTCTATTTGATCAGGTCTTTGTCCAAGCTGGGGTTGTCATGACTTTTCAAAGCACAATTTCTGGAGGGTTTTCATGTGCTGTCAGGCCTCCATGGAGAGTCAGGTTAGAAATGCTCTTTTTGGCCAGGACTCTTGCTATTTCTAACTGCTGGAGCCATTGTTTCTCTTTAAAGGCACTGCAAGAAAACAAGTCATAATTTATAAAGAGGCCCAATCTTGTCCCCATACATAATTGAAAGGATGAAAATCTTTAGGTTGGTTTTGTAGCTGCTGCTAGTTTATCTTATGTAGATAGGATGTGAAATAGGATTCTTCCTAAAACCAGTTCTCTGTGATGTAGCGGGAATGATATTTTCCAACGGCAATACCAGAAGTTTAGAATCCATGACTATTAATAGAAAGCCACTCAATGTCAAGTAGAATTCTCTGGGTTGAAACTTTTTCTATTTGTCCTCCCTAGGTATCCCCATACATCACATACTCACTGACTTCTTTTCCCCTCTTCCCTCTCTCCCCCCACAAACTCATATTAGGGTTTTTCATTGAAAAGATATCAGATATTTTTATAGTCTTTAACTGAAATGCAATGGAACTTAATGTTTTATGGCAGCCATTCTCTCGCTATATACTAATAAAGACTTGTAAATTTGAATAGGATTACTTTCACTTTATAGGATGCAAATGTGATTTGTTACAGAGGGGTTTTACATCCCCTTAAATGTTGGTATCCTCCAAGAGTATACATTTGCTCCTTTTTTCCTGCACTCTTATCCTAAGAGTCCTCATTTACTCATTACTTCAGTTCCCTTATCCATGACTCCTAAATCCTGACCTTCCTTAAAAGTTGCATATCTCCAATTACCAAATAAAAATATTTATCCTATAGACACTTACAATTTAACATGTCTTTTATCTTCTTCCTAACTTGTCCCCCTCTGTATCCTTGTTCTTACACATCGACTTTGCTATCCTCACCATCTCCAAAGCTATTAATAGAAACAAAACTCAATATCTTCTTCCTCCACTTCCACACCCAATTAGTGACCAAATTTTGTAGATTATTCTCCTGAAATATCTCTCATATTTGGCCTTTCCCTTTCTCCCTAACTACTATTGTTCTAGTCTAGGTCTTTATGGTCTCTTGCTTCTCTTATTGCAGCATCCTAACTCTACTGTAGTCTTTCAACACCTTTACAGTGAGTCTTCTACATGCCTCCACCAGGTTTGTCTTCAAAAACAAGCAAAAAGTGATTATATGACTTACCTTATATTAAGAAAAAAAACTTCTATGAGTTTTCACCACCTCTTACTCCATGGAAAGGAGAATAACAAACAAATTCTCCAGTTGGGCACACAAGATACTTCTTAAGGTAGGTACAATCTACCTTGCTGGTCTCACCTCCAGTCAGTTTCTCTCTGTCCCCTAAAATGTGTTTTGCAAATCTGCTTACTTTCCTGAAAACTACATTTCTTGCTTGCCCTCTCACAAGTAGTGCCTTTGACCATGATACTACCTTTACCTGGATTCTTTCCCTCACCACTACCCTCTTTGTCTGGCAAAGTCCTATAGATTTTCAAAGGGCTTTCACTCAAACTATTAGGAGTAATCTTGCATAAAAGTACCATAGTGTTTCAAACATCTGAACCAGGTCCATGTCTGCCTGATTCACCTTTTTTGTTCTGGATTAACTCTTTGCTTTACCTCAATGGCTATGTCTTCCTGGACCCTCTAAACTGGGTTAACCTACCCATGCTGCCCATAAAATCAGTTCTTAAGCCTTAAGGAAATCACTCAGGCACTTTTATTCTTTCCCTGTATCGCACCTGACCTAATTTGAAGTCCTCTCTCTCCCTTCTGATGCATATCATAGCTCTTCCTAGGCTCAGAGCCTATGCTAATTTACTCTCTGGCATTTGAAACCTGACTTTTCTGCATTCATTCGAAAACCATTTATTGAGCACTTACTCTATGCCAGGCATTACTCTATGTACTGGAGATACAAAAAGTGAACAAAGTGCACAAGACATGCCTTTTTATAAAGAATAAAAACAGAGAGCTGTACCTTTATCCAGAGCACAAAAAACCCATCAGAGTCAGCATTTGGGATTACTGTCTATTCTTGGTCCACTCAAACTCTCCCCTTCAAATACTGACCAGGCCTGACCCTGCTTAGCTTCTGAGATCAGCTGAGATTAGGCATGTTCAGGGTGGTATGGCCATAGACGGTCAACTCAAACTCTCAACCTAGACCAATCCTGTGCGTTTGAATCTTTACTAAACTGGACTTCTAGGTCACATAAACCTCACTGGAATTGAACAATAAGCAATAAGGAAGACTGTTTTCTAGACATATCTTGGATATATCCTTTGATCTGTGTAAAGCCTACACTATCTTCTAGGCTGAAGAATGAGACTCTGTGAGACCTTCTGGCCTCAGTCACTGTCATATCTATGCCAGCTACATGTGCTCACCAACCCAGACCCAAATTAGCACTACTATCTTGGAGTCAACCTGAGAGGTATACTTTCATGCATATAAAGGTAGAGTTCTTGAATGACATGTGGTCCAGCAAATACTTTCATGTGATGCCAAATGACACATCTGAGGTCTTGGTTTGGGAGACCCCACTTTTTATACAATCAGGAACATCTGATGGCCACTTTATCCACCCTGATCCAATTCCTTGGGTCAGCATCAAGAAGGATTACATTAGGTTCCTCCCAGTCTCCTGGCTATGATACTAGCTTAGTAATGGTACATGTAGCCATCAAGATAGTGTGCATCCACTCCTCATGTTTGTGTCTTTTTGGCACAAGAGCTGCATTGGTCATTTAGAGGAGTGCTCAGAATACCTGCCTACCTGGCTTGACTGGCTGCTTCGTGTAGACATAAGCTTTCGTGACTCCTATGAGGATCATGAACCAGAGCAAGAAGAGTATTTAGGGGCATGAGACTGTAGGTTTCCCCTTCCTCTTTGTAGCCCACCAACAAAGGAAGGTGGAACAGATCTTGGGAAGATGCAATGGAAAGAGGGTGGAAACAGATGGGGAGGAAGAGGAGGGTATGAATAGAAGCAAGAGAAAAATATTGGGAAAAAAATGGAAAGAGGATTTGCTAGGAGTAACCCTGCCAGAGTAAGTGCACAATCAGACTGACCACCTCTTCTCCTATGAGTCTCCCTTCTGCACTAACCCCTTTCTTTAATGAAATATTTTCCCCAGCAATTTCCTTCTTGACCTTGAAATTACCTCTCCTTAATAACTCTAATCCTTATGAAATAATATTTACAAAAAAACAGCACACTAGTACAACCTCTTTGGAAAACTGTTTGGAAATGTTTACTACACATAAACTTTCCTTATGACCCAGCAATTCCATTCCTGGGTATAGAGTCAAGAGAAATGAATGCAAATGTCTAACAAACCTCATATAAAAGAACAATCATACATTTTTATTCAAAATAGTTTTCAAATTAGAAACAACCCAAATTTTCATCAATAGGAAAACAGATAAATAAAGATATGGAATACTACATAAAAATGGAATACTACAGAGAAATAAGAACAATCAATACACACAAACACAGGGATGAATCTCATAGGTAATGCGTTGAGCAGACCTAAAAGGTATATGCCATATGATACCCTTTATGTAAAGTTCAAGGACAGGCTAAATTAATCTTAGGTAATAAAGATCAGAATAATGTTATATTTCAGAGAGATTATTATTATTATTTTTTTTTTTTGAGACAGAGTCTCACTGTGTTGCCCCGGCTAGAGTGCCGTGGAATCATCCTAGCTCACAATAACCTCAAACTCCTGAGCTCAAGCAATCCTTCTGCCTCAGCCTCCCGAGTAGCTGGGACTACAGGCATGTGCCACCATGCCTGGCTAATTTTTTCTATATAGATTTTTAGTTGTCCAATTAATTTCTTTCTATCTTTTTTAATAGAGACGGGGTCTCGCTCTTGCTCAGGCTGGTCTTGAACTCCTGAGCTCAGAACCGTCCGCCCGCCTCGGCCTCCCAGAGTGCTAGGATTACAGGCGTGAGCCACTGCGCCCGGCCCAACTCAAGTCTTTATGGTTGAATTTGTCATTAAATTTTTCCTTTCTTTCCTCCCATTTTCATTACCATCTAGTCTTCCATGACACTTTTGATGTCTTTCTCTCATATTTCAAGTTTCCCTCTCCTCCATTTAATTACAATCAACAATTTCTTATTAGCTTAAAAAAAAAAAAGCAGCAGCAGCAAGGGACCTAGCTAATCAATACAACTGTTTTCACTGTATCTCTTTGCCTCCTGAAAGCTTGAGGAGTAAGGTACTACATAGATTGGATTGGTCAATAGTATCAATTCGTTTGCCCTAGTCACAAGGTTAAGATGAGGTCCTCGAAGCTGGGGATTGATGCATTGGAAAAACTTGTATTACTTTGTGTGCCATAGTAGAGCTTCATGGACTATTCCTTGCCCTAGACCTGCCTTATTAAAAGTTTGCCCTTTGTATGGTTAAAGAGAAAGCATTACCTTGCCATAGCTAAACAGTAGATTGCATTCTCCCTTGGAGTCTTCCCACTGTGTTCTGAGAAAGACGCGAAGGAGGACCTTAGTAAAAAGTCAGCACTGGGTGTTGCATAGTAAAATGATGGGTGTGAATATCCCACTCTTGAAACTGAAGGTAGAGGAAATTGGGGAAGATATATATTTTTTATGAGATTTTATGAGGTTTTATGAGGTTTTGTCGTTTCCTAGATGTGGCAGTAATTTTTTTCTGATTTTGTTGTTGATGTCTTTGTAATTCAGAGAACGTATTTGCATCTACCAGTGGAGGAAATTTGAGGGTTTGTTCCCTTGTATCTGGCTGTGAAATTGCCAAAGGATTGCTTGGTTTCCTGTTTGCAGTTTGTTCCATGAGAGGTGGTAGCTTGCGCACGGTGCTTTGTGAATCCTTGTTCCCAGCCTTATGCCAGCTCTTGGAGGTCATTTTTGGTTCAGTAAAACCATCCACCATTACAGCGTCTCCAACTTTTGCCCCAAAGACTCTTGCTCTGCAAAGCTGGCTTTTATGAAGGCCGTGACTCTTAGCTCTGAGGACCCATTGTTTTATTTTATATAAATCCTCATTGGGACTGAAATTTTCAGAAAAGAAACCACGGACCACATTTTACTCAGCAAATATAATACACAGTCTTTATGTTTGTGTTTGAAAGCGATGTTCAGGGGAGTTTGTCCTGCCGCATTTTTGCATTCCAAGCACAACACACTGCAGTTGACAAAGGCCTTTAGAATTAGCAGTTGGCCCGCTTCTGCAGCTGCATGAATGGGGCATTTAGAGACATCTGCATGAAGGGCTTCATGGCACCATGCTTGATAGGGGTGAACACCGACTGCTTCGTGAGGCCTCACGCCCTGCTTCAGGGCCCATTCAGTGAGTTCAA
>NW_012143856.1:10046062-10046910 GCF_000956105.1 Propithecus coquereli | reverse complement strand
CATGAAAAAAGAGATATCACTAGCTCACAGCAGAAATTAATGTGAAATATTTGAATATTTTATAAAATTCTGAAAGCTGCTATTCCAATCTACTAGTTCACAGAGCCTTGGAGCTCTTCGTGGATGTGTGGGCTTCTGCAAAAGATGATTAAATCACCCACGAGGGGGCACTGTTCTAAAATACCACTGAATTAAAACCTAAAAGTTAATGCAATTTATATATTTGGGAAGCTGCTGGCTACATTAATACATTAAAATGCCCACCTGCTTCTCCAAGCCTACCCTCCTCCACTGCTCCAGCCACACTTGTTACACTTTGTGTACGGCAAAAGTTTGAATGCTTGTATTAGGTGTAGTTTGAAAAGTTACATGTGAGCTTAGGAAGAGGTGGACAATGTTTTTAGCCAATCAACTATCATGTGTGTGTGGTGTTTTTTTTTTTTTTAAATAACTGAATGTGAAAACGTCAAGGTACAGATGCTCCTTGACTTATGCTGGAGCTATATCCCGATAAACCAATCGCTGAAGTTGAAAATATCACAAGTCAAAAATGCATTTAATACATGTAACCTACCGATCATCATAGCTTTGCCTAGGGAAACTTAAATGTGCTCAGAACACTTACATTAGCCTACATTTGGGCAAAGTCATCTAACACAAAGCCTATTTTGTAATAAAGTGTTGAATATCTCTTGTAATTTATTGAATACTGTACTGAAAGGGAAAAACAGAATGGTTGTGTGTGCACTTGAAGTATGATTTCTACTGAAAGCATATCACTTTCACACCCTTCTAAAGTCAAAAAATCTAACTTAAACCACTGTAAGTTGAGCACTGTAGGGGGGATG
>NW_012143856.1:10041520-10043632 GCF_000956105.1 Propithecus coquereli | reverse complement strand
GGCCTCCCAGAGTGCTAGGATTACAGGCGTGAGCCACTGCGCCCGGCCTTTCCTTAGCCTTCTGTTCTTCTTACTGTACACATTCCTCCAGGAATTGAACTCAAACTCTTCCCTATCTGGCCCACCCCACCTTCTCTGACCTTTCTCCAGTCTGCCTCATTCATTCTATTCCAGTTACCTTGACCTTTTACCTGTCCTTCAAACACACAAAATCCACTCCCATCTCAGGACCCAACAGCTTACAATTTCTTTTGCTTGAAAGGTTCTTCATCTAGGCTTTCACAGAGCTGTGTCCTTTTTATTCAGCTCTCAATTCAAACATCATATCCTCGTAGAGGACACCTCTTAGCCACAATAGCTAAACAATCACTGCCACCACTACCTCCTCCCTTCCATTACTCTTTATCCCATGACTTTATTTTAACTTCTTCATAGCCCTTATCATCAGCACTTGAAATCATTTTACTCATTTGGAGATTTTTTTTTTTCATACTCCCATTAAAAAGAAAGTTTTTTTCAGGACTTGCCACATAGCCTGGCACTTGGTAAGTGCTCAGGAAATACTTGTTGGCTGATTGACTGGCAATCTCAGTGACGATGATGGCTTCCTTGACCACCCGTGTTCCACTCACTCTCCAGTCCATATCTCCAGGCCAGGCCTCCACTCGTGCTCCAGACCCCCGCCCCCCGCTGGGATATCTGACTGAGGATTGCATACAACCCCATCATTCTAAAAGAACATTCTGCGTCTTTCACCCCAACCTGCTTTTCTCCTGCATTCTTTATATTTGGAGTTGGTGGTATAATATATCCATCTTTCTTGCTACCTAAGCCAGATATTTTGGAGTTATTCTTCGTCCTTCCCATTTTTTCATGCCCTATATCTAAATAATTGTTTATGCCTGACAAGTTTACCTCATAAATATTTAGGAACTCTGTTTCCTTGCCTCCGTTTCAACCAGCCCTGCCCTATTTCAGGTCTAGAAAATCTCTCCCTAAATCTACATTGAGATGCTCCCAACAGCCTCCCCTTCTCTTCATTCAGGTGTCTGCTCAAATGTCCTTTGCTGACCAACTATATAAAATAGCCTCTCTGACCCTACTGCATAAGTCGCTATTCCCTTACCTTGTTTTCTTTTACTTCATAGTTCTTATCTGTATTTAGAATTAGATATTTTTCTGTTTGCTTGATGGTGCTTATCTTCCCCCACTGAAACACAAGCTTTAAGAGGTTAGGGACATTATCACTGTGCCTGCTTTCCTCAGTGGAGCCTGGCTCATGGTGGGTGCTCAGAAATGTTTGTCAAATGAAGTTCTGCTTCACTCCCCAAACGCCCTCTGGCCTCGTGCTGCGCTCCTAACCCAGCAGGCCAGCCCGCACTTCTCTGTGCACACCAGACTGTTTCTGGCTTCTAGACTTTGCTTATCTTTCTTGGCTGGGATTTCATAACACCAGTAATCTTAGAGTCACAGAATGGTGAAGATAAAAAGATCTTAAAAGACCAGCCCACTCAATTGCTCTCTTTTATAGACTGAGAGTAGGATTTGCCCTGGAATTTATGTCTTTAAGACTCTTATGCCTAGAAAGTCTCCTCCTTTCAGTTGCCTTTCTCTTTTTTTCCTTTATGCTTCCCCTCTCTTTCGCTTTTTGTCTCCTCTCCACAGATAGACATGCAACAAGGTATACGTCTCCCTGCTGGTCCCTCCCTTACTGGACATTCTATCTTATAACTTGTTATCTTGAAATGAGGCTCTTCCTCCATTACTCCTTATTATGATTTTGTATTTCTTGACCTTGGACTTGCTCTCTTTTGTGAGTTGGTTCCTGTTTACATGCTTGTTTACTCAGAGAGTCTGATCTGCATTACTACCCTCATCCCCCTAAACTGCCTCAAAGCTCATAAACCTGGTCTCAGCTGGAAGAGTTTATTCTCCTTGCTGGAGAATTGTGGAATTATTCTGTAGAGATAAAGTAATGGTTCTGCAGCTATTCTGTAGAAATACCTTGATAAACATTTTCCAAAATAAGGACCATTGGCCGGGCACAGTGGCTTACGCCTGTAATCCTAGCACTCTGGGAGGCCGAGGCGGGAGGATCGTTTGAGCTCAGGA
>NW_012143856.1:10038647-10040000 GCF_000956105.1 Propithecus coquereli | reverse complement strand
TAAATAAAGTTAACAGATTGCATATAAAAATCCAGATTTCCACTTTCTCTTGAAAAGCTACAAAATCCGGTGTCAAAGAACCCTAGTGCTGAGGGGTAGCTGCTATCAAATGTGGTGGGCAGTACCAATATCAGTCTGGTAGTCCTTAAGGGTGTTGCAGTCGTACATCTCCAGTCCCTTTGGGGTCCGAAGACAGTAAACACTCACAGGGAAGCCGCATCTCAGAGTTACCAGTGTTCTCAGATCAGACACTTTTTTACCAAGAAGGGAAGTGCCCTCCATTATCAGCATTGTCTCTTGGGTCACACCATTGAACACATAGAGAATAGACTTGTCTTCTTCCTAAAGGGAAAGAAAAGGAGGGAACTTATTGCCTGGAGGGACAAGCATTTCAGAGGGTGGCACTGAGCACCTCTAGCTCCCACGACATGGCTGTGAAGGGTGAAAGCAATGGCCAGTTGAGTTCTCTGACTTCTGGCCTGAGAAGTGCAAGCTCTTCTGTCCTGAGTATGTTAATGAGTTTCCCTACTTTGAATTAAGTGAAGGAGACTTGGCAGGACTTTGAGACCATTCTTACTTCTTATCTACAGACCCAGACTAAGAGGTGTTAGTTTAGAAAACACTCCTCCCTTCCGCTGTGGATTCTTAACCTTCAGTGAAATTTTTTTTTTCTTTTTTGAGACTGGGTCTTGCTCTGTTGCCTGGGCTAGAGTGCATTGGCATCATTCTAGCTCACTACAACCTCAGACTCCTGGGCTCAAGCGATCCTCCTGCCGAAGCCTTCCAACTAGCTGGAAGTATATGTGCGTACCACCATGCCTGGCTAATTTTTCTATTTTTTGTGGAGACAGGGGTTTCGCTTTTCCTCAGGCTGTTCTTGAACTACTGGCCTTGAACTCCAGGGCTCAGGAGTTCTCACTTCAGGCTCCCAAATAGCTGGGCACTCACCACCACACCTGGCTTTCAGGTTACTCTTAACTGTTAACCAGCTACTATATGATGTTAGAGAAACAGGTTAAAAAGAAGCTTCTCAGAATATGAGTAAACATATGTTTATAAAGATAAGTATCTATAATGTAGATATACATATAGCTCACTCTGGAACAAGTAGTAACAAGGAAGAATTGCAAAATATCTAGAATTCTTTAGATGAAGAAATGCAAGGAAGAAAATACTATCAATTATTAATGAAGCCAGGTTCTTAAATATCAAGAAAATTAACACCTATAGAAACTGTTCATTTTTTTTTCTTTTAGCACTCAGGAGCTTTTTATCATATAAATAAATAAAAAACGTTGAATGACATCCAGGCCCTTTGATCCATAATATATCTGGAACATAGTTCTCATTGCA
>NW_012143856.1:10036995-10038597 GCF_000956105.1 Propithecus coquereli | reverse complement strand
AAAAAAAAAAAAAAAAGTGTTGCTAAAGGCCAGGTGTGGTGTTTCATGCCTATAATCCCAGCACTTTGGGACGTCAAGGTGGGAGGATCGCTTGAGTTTGAAACTGGCCTGAACAACACAGTGAGATCCCACCTCTACAAAAAATACAAAAATTAGCCAGGCATGGTGGTACACACTTATAGTCAGTCCCAGCTACTCAGGAGGCTGAGGCAAGAGGATCACTTGAGCCCAGGAGTTTGAGGTGGCAGTGAGCTATGATCATGCCACTGCACTCCAGCCTGGGCAACAGAGCAAAACCCTGTCTTGGAAAAAAAAAGTGTTGCTAAAAGTCTGATATCCAAACCAAATTGAAGTTACCTATTTAATTTCAGTTGGCCTTTGAACAATACAAGTTTGAACTGCGCGTGTCCACTTATGCATGGATTTTCTTCCGCCTCTGCCACCCCTGAGACAGCAGGACCAACTCCTTCTCCTTCTCCTTCTCTGCCTAGTCAACATGAAGATGACAAGGATGAAGACCTTTATGATGATCTGCTTCCACTTAAAGAATAGTAAATATATTTTCTCTTCCTTATGATTTTCTTTATAACATTTTATTTTCTCTTGCTTACTTTATTTGTAAACGTATTTGTAAGAAACAAAATATGTTAATTGACTGTTTATGTTATCAGTAAGGATTCCAGTCAACAGTAGGCTATTATTAAAGTTTTTGGGGAGTCAAAATTTATATGAAGACTTTTGACTGCATGAGGAGTTAGCCTCTAACTCCTGTATTATTCAAGGGTCAACTGTAGTCGATATTTCCTAAGGAAAGTCTACCTGAATTGCAACCAGTCACCAAAGACTGTCAGCCCTGGTAGCATCCTTACTGTTTTGTTCCAGTGAATATCTCAGTAACAATGTCTGGTTGGGACACGCTAAGTGGAACTGGCATCAAGCAGCAACCCAGCTGCAGAGTGAGTTGTAGGCTTAATGTCTGATGGAAGTTCAGTAAAACGTTACAGCATTTGCTAAATTAATTTAATATTAATCTCCCATACTTGAGTACTGGTCCTTCTTTTGATAAATAGCGTTGGACTTTAAGTTTTTGTCCAAGGAGACAACCCATCAGAAATTCCTTCCATCCATCCCAGACATCCAACCGAATGTTGTGCCTGTGGATCGAGAGAGGTAGTTTATGATTTCAGCCCAGCACTGTGGTTTGGCAGTCCACAAAACTTCTAATGATAGCTTTCCTCAAACAGAGGAAATGTGCTAGATGCAAAATGAAAAGTAACCTTGGAACAAGGAGACAGGCATGCTATTTTTAGCTTAGGCTTTTATTGGCTTGGAAAAGCCGTTTAGCTTCTGTGCATTACCATTCTCTCATCTGCTCAGTGATTGCATATAATGCTGAAATATTTTTGCAGCTATCTTAAAAACAGTCCTGTAGACATTGATTCAATGCTGCTATATATATTACCATGTAAACTAAAGATATTACATTGGAAGAGGAAACTAAGAAACCCATGGCAGGACAAACAGCCTTCTTGGGCCTTTAGCTTGCAAGTGGGCTGTGAGGAAGTTGAATGATGCTCACCAGCTAATATGCTTGTTTTATCC
>NW_012143856.1:10029518-10034330 GCF_000956105.1 Propithecus coquereli | reverse complement strand
CTTGAGCCCAGGAGTTTGAGGTTGCAGTGGGCTAGGCTGACACCACGGCACTCTAGCCCAGGCAAGAGAGTGAGACTCTGTCTCAAAAAAAAAAAAAAAAAACCTGTAAAAGTTTGGGTTTGGCTAAGCCATTTTAAATTCTCTTCTAGCTTTAAAAAATGTCTCATCATAATCTGAGTAGTATAGGCCTAAAGAACAGTCATCCAGAGTTTATTCTAGTTTTGTTTTATCCTTTGGTATTTCATTAAATAACTAGATTATCAGTTGCTTGGGGACAATGCCACTGTGTTCCCTTCCTCCTATAAGCTTCCATTGTGTTCTGGGCAGGGTTTAGCCTTCAACAAGCATGCAGAACAAGTATGTGCTTTATAATGAAGTACTCTGAGGACAAATCCTGGAACTTCACTTCCTCTGGTTAAAAATAGGGACAATAATTGATGTCAAAGTTTTGAGAGCCTCAATTTAAAATAGCATGAAAGAATAATGCTAAGTAAATATAATAGTCAGGAAAAGTATCAATAAATGCAAATTTAGCAGTTATAAAAAGCAAAACTACTTAACTCAAGGATTCTTACAAAGCCCTATGTATAGGTTGAGAGAACTCAAATCCATTGCAACAAATATTACCACACAATGTTAATCTAAATATGTGCTAGTTGTCAGTAAAGATTCATTCACCTCAGGTGGTAATTTCTATAAGATTTGAGCCATTTTCTAATATGCTTAAAACAAATCTGACAGCCTTTGAGTCTGTCTTATTGATCTTTGGCTATAGTAGACATGACCTAGAAGTACAGTATTTAGAGAGAGGTTGTAATCTGTCTCCCAGGGCTAAGTGCCAGTCCACTAAGGCAGCTTTTCAGCCAGCACAGTGCTGGCTTCGCACTGTTAAACAGATTATTTTAATATAACTAGCAACATTTTAAAATGAGATTGCAAAATGCAGGGTTCAGAATAGTGTATCATATGCTACCACTTGCTACCAAAAGGAGAAAAAGAATATGTACTTGAACTTCAAGAATAGATAGAAATATATTCTTGAAATATATTTTGAAAGAGAAAATGGTCTGTTTTTTGCTTTTCTATCCTGAGTATATTAATGAATCTTGCTTTTAGAGCAGGATTTGACAGGGCTGTGAGACCCTTCTTATTTCTTAGTCTATAGATCCAGCTACAAAAGTGATGTGTTGATAATTGACATCCACAATGACCTTACAGAGGTTTCAGTTCAGAAATAATACCTCCATTTGTTGAGATTTAATTTGGAAATGCTTTTGATTCTAAATCTTCAAAACAGTGATGGTTGTCTGTGGAGAGGGAATTGAGTGCTTGAAGGGCCAGGAGAGAGAGGGAGTCTTACCACTACACATCCTTTTATACTTTGATATTCAAATTCTGTAAATATATTAACTATTTTAAAATAAATATGTAAATAAAGTTAACAGATTGCATATAAAAATCCAGATTTCCACTTTCTCTTGAAAAGCTACAAAATCCGGTGTCAAAGAACCCTAGTGCTGAGGGGTAGCTGCTATCAAATGTGGTGGGCAGTACCAATATCAGTCAGTAGTCCTTAAGGGTGTTGCAGTCGTACATCTCCAGTCCTTTTGGGGTCCGAAGACAGTAAACACTCACAGGGAAGCCGCATCTCAGAGTTACCAGTGTTCTCAGATCAGACACTTTTTTACCAAGAAGGGAAGTGCCCTCCATTATCGGCATTGTCTCTTGGGTCACACCATTGAACACATAGAGAATAGACTTGTCTTCTTCCTAAAGGGAAAGAAAAGGAGGGAACTTATTGCCTGGAGGGACAAGCATTTCAGAGGGTGGCACTGAGCACCTCTAGCTCCCACGACATGGCTGTGAAGGGTGAAAGCAATGGCCAGTTGAGTTCTCTGACTTCTGGCCTGAGAAGTGCAAGCTCTTCTGTCCTGAGTATGTTAATGAGTTTCCCTACTTTGAATTAAGTGAAGGAGACTTGGCAGGACTTTGAGACCATTCTTACTTCTTATCTACAGACCCAGACTAAGAGGTGTTAGTTTAGAAAACACTCCTCCCTTCCGCTGTGGATTCTTAACCTTCAGTGAAATTTTTTTTTTCTTTTTTGAGACTGGGTCTTGCTCTGTTGCCTGGGCTAGAGTGCATTGGCATCATTCTAGCTCACTACAACCTCAGACTCCTGGGCTCAAGCGATCCTCCTGCCGAAGCCTTCCAACTAGCTGGAAGTATATGTGCATACCACCATGCCTGGCTAATTTTTCTATTTTTTGTGGAGACAGGGGTTTCGCTTTTCCTCAGGCTGTTCTTGAACTACTGGCCTTGAACTCCAGGGCTCAGGAGTTCTCACTTCAGGCTCCCAAATAGCTGGGCACTCACCACCACACCTGGCTTTCAGGTTACTCTTAACTGTTAACCAGCTACTATATGATGTTAGAGAAACAGGTTAAAAAGAAGCTTCTCAGAATATGAGTAAACATATGTTTATAAAGATAAGTATCTATAATGTAGATATACATATAGCTCACTCTGGAACAAGTAGTAACAAGGAAGAATTGCAAAATATCTAGAATTCTTTAGATGAAGAAATGCAAGGAAGAAAATACTATCAATTATTAATGAAGCCGGGTTCTTAAATATCAAGAAAATTAACACCTACAGAAACTGTTCATTTTTTTTTCTGTTAGCACTCAGGAGCTTTTTATCATATAAATAAATAAAAAACGTTGAATGACATCCAGGCCCTTTGATCCATAATATATCTGGAACATAGTTCTCATTGCACCATTTTAATTCTACATATCCGCCATTTTTATAAACCTTGTTTCCTTGTGGAAAAACCCATTTCGAGTTGTAATGGGGCACACTAGTTAGAGACACTTCTTCATGATGGTTGCATGAAGAGGGAGCCAGTAGATGCCAATTAATAGTAACCTGCTAACCTACCTTATCCACATAAGAGAAGGCATCTCTCTACTTCTGTATCTGTAGTTACTCCTCTTCGAGTATTCTGAATCAAGGAAGACTGGGAAGTTACACTCAAGGAAGTCAGATGCCATTAAATAAACAATGCCATACGCAAATCATTATTGGACACATATAAAATTAGATTTTCTCTTTATAAAACACAAACTTATAAGATACAAACTAAGACACAAACAAATCAAGACACCATAGTAGGAGATACACATGATGTTTTCTTTTCAATAAAAACAAATACATTCTATTTCATGGGAATAATTTCACTTTTGTCTTCAAAAGCAAATGCGAACTCACTGTAAATACATACATGTACATTAACAATAAAAAAGGAAAAGTTAAAAAGAAATAGACTTAAAGAAAACAGAAGTTAGTGCAAGTTTCCAACACTATTGTATTTTTTTACTCAAGTTCTGCTTTTTCACATTTTTCTATTTTGTAATTGCAGCACCACATAAGCAGAAACTTGCCCCAACTTGTTCCAGAGTGAACAAAAAGGGGAAATAATATTTATGTTTGTTGAACTGAATGAATTCTAGTTGAGATGGCTTCATAAACTTCTCCTCTTTTATGGTATCCTAGAGAGGTTATACTTGGATTCTAGGACACTGAATTGAAATACCTTTCTTCACCAAATTCTTCCTATAGTTTTTGTTATGGCTCATCTTAGAAAAGACAGTCATTTTTTCAGAAATGTGTTTCATTTGTAATTATACATTTTTAAGAAACATGTTTATACATACTTTTGTATATGCAAATGTATTCAAAATGCAAAAACATATATGAGTTTCCTAGATTTTGCTGTTTATACATTAACAATGTCTTTTGAAAGCTAAAACGTTTATCATTCTGAATCAATTTTAAACCTTCAATATAGTACAAATTTCTCCAACTTATCTGATAGACATCTACTCAGTGTTTTGCAGTTAACCCAATCTCTCACCATACAACAGCTTTTCACAACATTCCAAGGATATCAGAAGGGATTAACTATGTTTTGACCCTAGCACTTGGTTGGTGTAAGTCTGGGAAACCAGAATGAGTCTTAGGAAGACTGAGTCCACTTCATGCTCTAGAAGTCCCAACCTGCCAGGTAGTTGTCCCCTTTGCATAAGGCATGGACTTGTGATAAGGTGCTCCTAATTAGGCCTTCTCATCCATCCGCATTTTAAATTAGGAGCTAGTAAGGCAGAGAAGCAGCAGACACAGGGAATTTTCACAATGGCATTTCTGCAGCATTGCTGGCCTGGCAGCAGGACTGGCAGCATGTCCAGTGCCTGCTTTGAGAGCTCAGTGGTGGCTGCAGTGGTGACCTTCCTGGACTAGTTCTCGGGCATGATGCTATTTCTGGCTGTGTAATCTCTGAGACTGATTCTCCAATCTTCCTGGAAAGACTGTGACCTACCAGTAGCCTTTCAATTATTAATATTTATTTTCTGCTTAAATTATCCAGGGTTTGTTTCTGCTGCTTGCAACTAAGCATGCTGATGCTAGTCAGGAGAAAAGGCAAGAATACTGGGAAGTGTTTTGCCTTTACGGTAGAGAGTCAGGGGAGATGCCACAGTAAGAAAGGGAATCCAATTCCTGAAATGCACCTCAATCTTCTTGTTACTGTTCATATTTTACTTCTCAAGCTTTTATCAACTCATTCATTCAACACATACTTATGTACAGCCTACTATGTGCCTGGTACTATTCTATGCACTGGGTGACACCAGTGAACAAAACTCAAGTAATAGTTTCCATAATAACACAAGTCAAAATGAAGGAGGCAAAGGTCTGCATGCCAGACAAAAAACATAGCGTTTTGCAATGTCTTGTGCCATGGTTTATAGG
>NW_012143856.1:10023826-10025898 GCF_000956105.1 Propithecus coquereli | reverse complement strand
GTTAAGTAAATGCTCCTTAGCAAATGGGAATGACCATCTCCAAGTTAAATATTTGATGGTTGTGAACTAAACATTTTGCCTAGTTTTCATTTTAGAGTGAATATTTATAAGACATTTATAAGGAAGATAATACATCTAAATTTTTTTTTCTGGCTCTGTGAGCCTAGGTAAGATGGTTAGCCTCTCTGAGCATCAGTTTTCCCGAATGCAAAGTGAAGCCATAGCTTACAAGTTCTCTAAAGTCCTCTCTGCTTCCAGAATCCTTTGCTATTTTATAGTTGCTTGCTCAACCAAATAAGGCATCTATCTGATAACTGGCATATTCTACTCAACATAGCCTAAAGTTAGTGTCTTGCTTTTGTCTTTTTATGAAGAATTGCAGTTATATCATTGGACCCATGCACAACCCACACATTCTCTAAAGAGAAGTGAAACTGTTTTTTTCCTGACAATTTCCTGGCTCAGTTTGCTTTCTTGTCTAACACCTCCAGATTTACTATCTTCTTATTGATCTATCATGTAAGCAAATGATGATATTTTCAAATAGTTTTAGTTCCCTGTTTGCTGAAAACATACCCAATAGTATCTCTACCCCATGTATATTTTAAACTGCATTGCGTAGCTAAAATGAATATACATTTTGGTGGCTGAGGAACAAAGTACATAACTTTATCATCAGCTTGACAGCCTCTACAGTTTCATCTGCTGAAACATCAAATGGTTCAAAAGATCCTTCAAAGGATATGAAAATCCTCATTGTGCAATTACGTTTTCAACAAAACAAAACAAAACAAAACAAGACAAAAACTTGTTTCTAAGATCCTACTGGATAGCTGGAAAAATTTCAATTCACAATTAATGGCAAGTATGATAGCCAGAGGCAGTTGTTACTGTCTAGCCTCAAACGTAAGCTGAGGAAATGTGAAGAGCCTGGTCCCACCGTATTACTGTATCAGGCAACACAGATGCAGCTGCCTTGGAGGAAATGTTTCTCTGCTGAAGGCAGTAGTCAACAATTGCCTTGTTCTTATATTATGGAAACCAGCAAACTTGACAATGGTTGAGGCAAGTGTGAACAAGCTCAAACATGTAATACAAAGATGCTAGATATAAATTACACACTTTTGTGATGTGACCACCATCCACTGACTCTTGAATTCAAATTTACTCAAGTGTAGCTGATTGAAGAACCCTTAAAGATAGCTCTTTGGGATGCACTAGCATAGGGTGAAGCAAAATAAGAGTTGATTTTATTGAATGTAATAATCCTGAAAGTTCTCTGTAAATAACTCCAAGCTGAAGCATTCTGGTTTCCATAACAACTTTGTGTACTTGTTCCCTGGCAATATTTCTAATCCTGCCACGGGGTACAGAACAATACCCACTTGCACCAGGGAGATGAATGTGTAGGCAAATGACTCTGTGGCTTTCTCTTCCCATCTCTGCATAATAGAATCTGCTAAAGAGCAACACAATATAGTTGGCATTTCTTTTAGTCCTTGCCTTTATGTTATTTAGAACAATTTACTATTGTTATCTCCTTCAGTCCCCCTTAGTGTTGGTGGGAAATATTTCAAACCCCACTCAATAAGTGAATGAATAAGCTGGGAATGATGGCATGTGCCTGTAGTCCCAACCACTTGGGAGGCTGAGGCAGTAGGATCATTTGAGGCTAGGAGTTCAGGGCTGCAGTGTGCCATGATCATGCCTACAAATAGTCATTGCACTCCAGCCTGGGCAACAGAGCAAGACTTCGTCTCTAAAAACATAGGATATTAAAAAAAAGTGAGTGACGATATTAAGCACCATTACTCAAGTTTATAGAGTAAGCATTTTATTGGAACTTTATTCTGAGACTCTTCTCTGAAATCCTCAGTATGATACACTTGGTTTAATGCTATTTTGTCTGATCATTTATTCATATGCGTAAATCTTGTCTTCTTCCTGAAATGCCTCCTGAGTAGGGCAGAATCCTCATCTTGCATATCTTTTTTTTTTCTCTTTTGAGACAGAGTCTGGCTCTGTTGCCTTGGCTAGAGTGCCGTGGCATCAGCCTAGCTCACAGCAACCTC
>NW_012143856.1:10022022-10023776 GCF_000956105.1 Propithecus coquereli | reverse complement strand
ATAAAAATAAAATCAATCCTCAGTTAAATAAAAGTATCCTATTCATACTCTTAACACACTTTGTATGCATCCCTGAACAGCCATCAGATTCCTTCAGTCAGCTCAAATGTTATTATTGAACTTATACCACTATCTCTAAGCAAGCAAACAATAAAAAATTTTGAACGTTATTATTGGCATTAGAAAATTCTGGGAAATTTTAGAGGTTTGATCCTGTATAATACCAAAAACAGTATGTAAATATATTTAAAGATATTAAAAGAAGACATTAAGAAATGACATGGAATTTGGTCTACTTTGAAAAGTATTTATTATACTACAATTTTCTGAGTATCAGAGGGAGAACATGGGAAGAAATCAGTTATTTTTATTTCCTTTTATGATAGACATTCTTTAAACATATAAAAATAATATAAATAAATGCTCATAAAACATTAAAACATATAAATATGATCTTTTTATTTACATAAATGGGATCATATACTGCTTATTATTCTGTGACTTGTCTTTACTATTTAACAATAAATATTGGAGCATATTACTTTTAAGCATCTATTTAATCAATCACTAAAACATATTAAAAGAAAGAGTTAACTTTGACTACCATGAAAAATTTTTTAATGTTAGATATGAGAAAATTAGTGCCCCATTTAGTGGAGAATGTATACTTTACTAAGTTCCTTTGAGATTCATGTTTTCATATAGCCTTAAAGAACTAGTACAGAATAATACTTCTACCCTAGAGTAGCAGCTTTTAAATTCTTTGGGCCACTCATCCCTTTAAAAAATTGCTGAAAGTTAAAGATCTTCTACCCAGAAAATCTCCAGGCATATACATAATTTTGTGTATTTTACAATTTTAGAGTTCTGTAAGATTCTTTAAGCCTAGCCATTCATCCCAAGTTAATCACTATTGATTAAAGATACTTTATAAATGAAAAAGGCTATCTCCGCTCTATGTACACCTAACTTGAAAGGCTATCTATCTGGATTTGAATGTAGAAACTTCTCCTTCATTCTTATTTTTGCTGAGAATTTCTTCTCCTTCCTCAATCCACTGCCCCTAATCATTGTGGCCCCACTGAAGTGACCAAATCCTCTTCTTCCCACATCAATATTTGAGGTCGGACCTTGCCCTTGTCCTCATGTTGGTTTGTGGTGATCTCTGTGATGGCTGGCGGGGGGCAGGCAGCAAAAGGGACAGGAGAAGGAAGGGGGAGAAGGAGTAAACAATGGGGAACTCTATCCAGTTTCCATATGTTACTTCCCTTTACAGCACAAAGCATGCAAAAGACCAATGATACAAATGGAAGAGAAATACTCTTTCTAAGTATTGAAATTACTTTGGTTGACTTATCCACAACTTTATTCGAAATGAGATAGACATCTTGGACAAAGGTTATTCTGATTATCACACCTTAACAGAGCATTTGAGAGTTGAGCAGAAAGATATTCCAACATCAGCAAGACTCCAATTGTCCTTTAGAGCAGTTCCAGCATACATCAGCTCCAGATACCACCTGCCTTGTTTGTCTTCAGAGAGAGGAATGTGGAAATAATCCTTAAAAATCAATAGCATATTATGAAAACAGAACATCTCTAAATTACTGGACCAGAACTGTAATCACTTTTCTTTTACATTTTTCCACTGAGCATTATAATTGTTTGGGACAAAGGGGAGAAGTATTAAACAGGGGTTCTTAACTTGGAGACCTCACAAATAGTTTATAAATAGAATTTAGATGGGGAAAAGA
>NW_012143856.1:10015250-10017922 GCF_000956105.1 Propithecus coquereli | reverse complement strand
CGAGACCCTGTCTCTACTAAAAATAGAAAGAAATTAATCGGACAACTAAAAATATATAGAAAAAATTAGCCGGGCATGGTGGCGGATATGACCTTTCTAATTGTGACAGAAAATCCTGAAACCGTAAAAGAAAACATTGATAAATTCAACTTCATTAAAAAAATCTGCATGGCAAAATCATTTAGTATAAGGCCAAAGACAAAATGGGACAAGTATTTGTAACTCATATTACAGATAAAACGCTAATTTCCTTAATATATAAAGAGCACTCATAAAAACTATAACATGATGCCATTTTTTACGGGGTAGTTAGAAAAGATCCAAGTGTTTGATTACATATTCTTGCTGAGTCTGTTCAAATAATACTTTGACATAGGGAGTGTTATTTGGTACAACCCCATTTAAAGGAAAATTTGGAAATATATATTAAAATTGCAAATACATGTATTCTTTGACCTAAAAATTCCCTTTCTAAGACTTTATCCTCACAAATATATATGCCTATTTTCAAAACAATGTAGATATGACATTATTCATTACAGTTATTTGTGATAGCAAAAGATTAGAAACACATTTCATGTCCATCAATAGGGGACTGACTAAATAAATTATTTTTCATTCATACAATGCTATACAGCTATTAAAAAGAACAAAGAGATTTTTTCTATACCAATATGGAAAAATCTTTAAGGTATATCATTAAGTGAAAAAAGCAAGGTGCAAAACACAGTGTGTGGGTACGTTACCATTTGTGGAAAAATAGGGGGAAAATCTATATCTATAGATATAGATATAGACACATCATTTGTATAGTCCTCAAAATCCCTGGAAATATATTCAGGAAACTAGAAACGTTGGTGTGCCTAAGGAGAGGAAACTTGAGCATTTAGGGATTGAGGATGAGAGCAATATTTTCACTGTATTATCTTTTTTAAAAAATAGACTTTCTTTTACAGAGCAGTTTTAGGTTCACAGCATAATTGAGTAGAAAGTAGAGAATTCCCATATACCCCATGCCCCCAACACATGACATTGTCCTCCACTATCAAAATCCTGAATCAGAATGGCACTTTTTTTAAAACAAATGATGAACCTACATTGACATATCATTATAACCCAAAGTATCAAAGTATGTAGTTTACATTAGGGTTCACTCTTGGTGATGTGCATTCTGTGTGTTTTGACAAATGTATAATGACATGTTTCCACCATTATGATATCATAGAGCATAGTTTCACTGCCCTAAAATTCCTCTGTGCTCTGCCTGTTTTCATCCCTTCCTCTCTTCCCCCATTTCCCAACCCTGTCAATAACCTACTGAAGGACATCTTGGTTGCTTCCAAGTTTTGGAAATTATAAATAAAACTGGTGTAAATACTCATATGCAGTTTTTTGTGTGGATGTAAGTTTTCAACTTCTTTGGGTATATACCAAAGATCACAGCTGCTGTATCATATTGTAAGATTATGTTTAGTTTTATAAGAAACTGCCAAACTGTCTTCCAGAGTGTCTGTACTATTTTGCCTTCCCAATAGGAATGAATGAGAATTCCCATTTCTCCATATCCTCACCAGACTTTAGTGTTGTCAGTGTTTGTATTATCTTTTTAAATTTTGAATCATATGAATACATTAAATGAAATAAAATTTTTAAAAAAAGCCCAAATCAGTCCTTCCAAGAAGCCTTCTTAATCTCCCCGGGAATATTGACCTCTTTGTCTATTCCCCCATTGCATCATACATTCTTTAACTATAGGGCCTTTTATACTGCATTCCATTTATTATTAAGACCGTGAGCTTCTTGGTGGAGGGGCAGTGTCTGAATCGCCTTTGTATCCCTGGTGGCCTAGCCCAGACCCTTGTAGTGGATGAATAAACAAGCTAAATTATTATAGATTAATGTCATTAAAGTTGCCTTGTATTATGACAATGTAATAATAAGTAGACTTGAAAAATTCTTTTTTTTTTTTTCAAATTATTTTATCTTTAATAACCTGGCAGTAATTTAAAATGTGAAAAAAAAAACCAGTCAAACTTGTTCCCTTTCTGGGGTATGCTACCATGACTGCCTCACACAAGCATGATCAAAGGCCATGATAAGACTGGATTCCAAAGAGCATGGCTGGTAAAATGACTTCATGGCTCACAGATTGAGGAGTTTGGTTATGGAGTCTCTGAGGGACAGCAGAAGAAACATGAAATTTAAGGGACCCTCAGAGGACAGGGTGCAGTTGCTGGGTCATGAGCACCTTGAAGTGTTTCTTGATGGTGATTCAATGTCGTGAGTATTTGTCGACTGGGGAGAACCGAGCGGGGTGGGCTGAGCAAGTCTGTTGTTGCATAGGGTCAAATTTCTTCAGCGTATAGACCCGCTCTCCCTGCTCATTGAGGTAATACTGGAGAAACATAACCACACTTTAGCCAGAGGTTCCAATTCTGTCTGCAGCTCCGTCTCCAGACTTAAAAAATTCTTAACAATCTAGGGACAGCTTGAAATGATAAGGATTAGACTTGAAAATTCTTTTTGTTGCATTTTAGGAATCGCTTGCTGCTTTACATCTAGAAGCCTTTTTTGAGTTTATTTTTTCTTTTTCTAGGAGTTTTTAAAATTAATTTAATCAGCCTCCTGGAGGCCTTCTACATGCAATGGGATATGATAGGTCTTTGGAAGAT
>NW_012143856.1:10012537-10014430 GCF_000956105.1 Propithecus coquereli | reverse complement strand
TCAGGCTGGTCTTGAACTCCTGACCTCGAGCCATCCTCCCGCCTCGGCCTCCCAGAGTGCTAAGATTACAGGCTTGAGCCACCTTGCCGGGCCATGATATCTTCCTTCACCCATCCTAAGGTTTACAGCCAACACTCCTTGGCTGTAGCATTCCTTCTTCCCAGGTATAGGACAGGACTCCTTTGGATCAAGGATCTTCAAGAGAGAAGAGAGAGAGTGATCTTTCTAGGTGTTATGGCTTGCTTTGAAGGAGAGCAGTTCTAGTTTTTATGACCTGCTTGAGGAAGAGGAATTCTGGTTTCTATGACTCCTTTGAGGCAGGAAGAGGGTGGGAAACCGGAGGACAGGAGAAGGTTAGAGACTTTGCTTATGAGCCTGCTTCTGAGGCATTCCAGTCTCCTTTAGTTCAAAGTACTCAGCATGTCAAAGCATCATGCTTTGGGGTATGATTTTCTGAGCCTGACAATACTGAGCCCCTACTATGTGCCAGGCACTGTTCTGTGCTGGATTACTGCAGTTGTTTAAACAAGATATAGAGCTTCCAGTCTAGTGTGTATGTGTGTGTGTTTGGGGTGGAGAGGAAGCAAAGGAGAAGTAGGGAATAGGGGAGAGGGCAAATACAATTAAGTAACTAATAAATAACGGAGCTCTGTTTAAAAAGAATGGTCAAATAGTAGGGATAAAATGGAAAAAGTAAATAAGACAAAATAAACGTAGAGAACTAGGAAAGGAATTGCTTACTAGGAATAATGGTAGGAAAGAATTAGATTAATTGCAGGGAACACAAATAAATAGGAAGATGACACGTACCAAGGAGAAAGAGAAAGAGAAAGAGAAAAATATAAGAAGATCTGGATAATGGTGAAAAAGAAACAGCTATGCAATAATCAGTGACTAATATTTTAGCAATCATCCTGCCTCAGCCTTCAGAGTAGCTAGGACTACAGCTGTGCACCACCCCACCTGGCTTTTCCTATATTTCAAAGATGGAAATCAGTTATGTGATTCTTATTTCTGGGCTTAAAGTACGGCATTCTCCCTTTTGTAGTTTAACTCTTTAGTTTTCTTTAAAAAGCTTTGAGATAATTACATGTTTAAATTGGCTTTAAAATATTTTCTGACTTATGATATATTGATACATGACATACATGTTATATGTTATATACAGAATAACAAGTAAATTTTATGTCACATGGTAAATAGTGTTGTAAAGAAATGCTGAATGATTGGTGGTCCTTTACAATACTATTTACCTTAGAAGTATCTGTTTTAGCATTAAAATGTCAATACTGATGTGTTGAGAAAGAATTGATAGCATCTGTTTTTAATACTAATTATGCTTTAGTTATCATAACTTCAAAATTTGTCATTAGGTTCTGTTCTTTCCATCTGAGAAAGCATAAACATGCATTTGAATCACCTGATGATCCTCTTAATATGTGGATTTTCACTGGATATTTTTAGAGTGGGACCTGAGATTTTCAATTCTAACAAGCTCCCTGGACCATACTTTGAATAGCAAGGAACTAGAAACTATATGGAGATTTTTTAAAGTAATTGTAAAGAGGAAGAGATTTTGTGCAAGCACCCTCCCAGCTTAATACAATAAAAGCAGGAAAATATTGTTCTTTAAAGTACCCTTAAAATAGTTTCACAAAACAGTGATTTTAATCTTGCATTATTTGGTTATTATTACTATCTAACCCACCTAGTGTCTTTAATTTGTTCATTTGAACACATGGCAAACACAATTAAAGAGTTCTTTCATGTCTTTATTTTTGGAAATGAACAAATCAGAGACAGATGCATCTCATTAATTTGCTAAGATTGCTAAGACTTAGCCATAATCAGGATGGAAATTGGGAAAATTTCCAGACTATAGAGTTCATCACT
>NW_012143856.1:9977592-10012237 GCF_000956105.1 Propithecus coquereli | reverse complement strand
GAACTCCTGACCTTGAGTGATCCACCCGCCTCGGCCTCCCAGAGTGCTAAGATTACAGGCGTGAGCCACCGCGCCCGGCCTACAGACTCTTTTAAGGAAGTGAAATTGTGCAATTGATAGCTAGAACAAACTCATGCTTGGTAGAGGAAATAACAAGCAGTGAACAGAAGTGAAATCTACAATTACAAAAACAAGTAGTATTGGGGAAAATAGTAGTTACAAAACACAGTTTATTTTCAACTTAATTAAAATAGAACTAACAGTAGGCTAATTGAAGTACTAAGTATCATTGTGTTAGTGGGAATGTTTTATTATATATCAGATTATATATCAGATTATATATCTGGTGATATTATATATCACCAGAACTTGTAAATTAAATTCTAACTTTAACCACTGTCCTATTTGGTAAAATCAAACACATCATGTTTAGCAGTCTCTTCCTTCTGTTGTTGCATGCTGTTGTCTTGTCCCCTATCTTGTGTTAAAGTTGTAGAGAAAACTCTTGCATTTTCATCAAAGACCCAAAGATTAGGACAGTGCCATCTCAGATCTTATGTGTTCTCATCTTTTCTGCTCAGTGTTCCCCATTCTGTAGACTTTCCTTCTTACCCTGAAAAGTATATTTGATCTTGCAATATGCAAGAGAGTATCGAGAAGACGGGAGAATTGATCAAATATGAAGTGTCAGTGGCTCACAATTTTGAATCTCAGATATTTGCCTTCTTTCTGAATCCAAAGAAGAGGATTAATGTTGGAATTTCAGATATCATCGTAAGGGTTCTATGTGGCAAAAATTGGGGGGCAGGAGCCAAGGATGCTCAAAATATAATGTGTAGGCGGTCACATGCTTGACTTACCCTAGGCTAGCTCTAAATATGTTTTATTTAGTTTACTGGTTTTATTAAAATGCTGCAAAAGAAGCTGCCTGTAAATGATTTCATACATTCCCACGTATTTAATGCTACTTTTATAATGAAGATCGCTAAATTTATATCTCCTATTGTAACCATTCCTCTTTATATCCAGGGGCCCTGCTGCCCCTCCCCCGCCCACCCCGTTCCTCCCCGGCTGCGGCTCCCCGGCGGAGACAAGAGGTGGTTGGGGGGACCATGGCTGACGTTTTCCCGGCCAGCAACTCCACGGCGTCTCAGGACGTGGCCAACCGCTTCGCCCGCAAAGGGGCGCTGAGGCAGAAGCATGTGCACGAGGTGAAAGACCATAAATTCATCGCCCGCTTATTCAAGCAGCCCACCTTCTGCAGCCACTGCACAAACTTCATCTGGGGGTTTGGGAAACAAGGCTTCCAGTGCCAAGTTTGCTGTTTTGTGGTTCACAAGAGGTGCCATGAATTTGTCACTTTCTCCTGCCCGGGTGCGGACAAGGGACCCGACACTAATGACCCCAGGAGCAAGCACAAGTTCAAAATCCACACCTATGGGAGCCCCACCTTCTGCGATCACTGCGGGTCACTGCTGTATGGACTTATCCATCAAGGGATGAAATGTGACACCTGCGACATGAATGTTCACAAGCAGTGCGTAATCAACGTCCCCAGCCTCTGCAGAATGGATCACACGGAGAAGAGGGGGCGATTCACCTGAAGGCTGAGGTCACCGATGAAAAGCTTCACGTCACGGTACGAGATGCAAAACATCTCATTCCTATGGATCCAGATGGGCTTTCGGATCCCTACGCGAAGCTGAAACTTATTCCTGATCCCAAGAACGAAAGCAAACAGAAAACCAAAACCATCCGCTCCACACTGAACCCCCAGTGGAACGAGTCCTTTACATTCAAATTAAAACCTTCAGACAAAGACCGACGACTGTCTGTACAAGTCTGGGATTGGGATCGGACGACAAGAAATGACTTCATGGGATCCCTTTCCTTTGGCCTTTCGGAGCTAATGAAAATGCCAGCCAGTGGATGGTACAAGTTGCTTAACCAGGAAGAAGGTGAGTACTACAATGTGCCCATTCCGGAAGGGGACGAAGAAGGAAACATGGAGCTCAGGCAGAAATTTGAGAAAGCCGAGCTTGGCCCTGCTGGGAATAAAGTCATCAGTCCTTCGGAAGACAGGAAACAACGTTCCAACAACCTTGACAGAGTGAAGCTCACCGATTTCAATTTCCTAATGGTGCTGGGGAAGGGGAGGTTGGGAAAGGTGATGCTTGCTGACAGGAAGGGAACAGAAGAACTGTACGCGATCAAAATCCTGAAGAAGGACGTGGTGATTCAGGATGACGACGTGAAGGTATGGTGAACTCACTTTTAAAACCTTCTGTAGTTGAGTTTTTGAGGGGAAGTTTGCAGATTTTTGAGCACTATTTTAATTTCTTTAGTCTGGTCAGGTTTCCCACATCTTTTCAGGTGTTTGGTAAGTTAATTTTTTTTTCTAGCTTTGTGCAGTGGCAGTATTATAGCCAATGAGGTTTATCCGAGGTGTGAATTATTGCTAATTGAAAACTTTTCCCAATACACTGCCATGATTCCTTGCAACATAGTTGGCACTGGCAATTTTTGACAGTCTCTACAGAGACTGAATTTAAAAAAAAAGATTTTTTTTCTAGGAAATTGTCCATTTTATGTTTTTTATATTTATTATCCAAAGTTGGTCATAGTATTATCTTAGAATTTAAAAAAGTATCTACTTTATAGCTAGAAACTAATATTTTTTTCTGAGCACAGAACATGGCCACCAATTCTTTGATATTTGTTAATATTTGCTTTATGACATAACATGCTGCCTGCCGTTTGGGGGAAGATCCATGTGTGCTTGGAAAGAATATCTACAGAATTCTCTGTGTGTTCCAGGCATTGTCCAAATATTCTATATTCTTACTATTGTTTTTTCTGCTGGATTTGTCAGTTACTGAAAATGGTATATAAAATTCTATTATGATTGGGGATTTGCCAACATTTTCTTGTAAGCTTGTCAATTCTTGCTTTAAATATTTAGAGACTGTTTGTAGATGTATATTGGTTCAAGATTATTATAACATCTTTGCAAATTTTTTTATCATTATTTAATGATCTTATTTATCCTAGTAACAATGCTTTTGACTTTAGGTCTGTTTTCCCCCCTAATAGTAATACAGCTATGCCAGCTTTCTTTTGGTTATTTGCTTTGCATATTTTCTCCTCTTTTTGCTATCAGCCTCTTGGTGTCCTTTTAAGTTTTAGTATTATGTCTTGTTATAAAGAATATAGCTGATAATTTGTTTAATTGGCAAATTTACTTCACTTACCTTTTTTAGAGATTATTGATGTTTCTCTCATCAATAATCTTTCATTCTTACTGAGACATAAATGACAAGCAAGATTTGTATATATTTAAGGTGTATAATGTGATGTTTTGATAGAGGTATACGTTGTGAAATGATTACCACAATCAGGATAATTAATATAACCATCACTTCACAAAGTTACCTCTTTTTCCTATGGTGAGAATATACCTAAGATCTACTGTCTTAACAGATTTCAAGTATATAATACAGTATTATTAATTATAGTCACCATGCTGTCATTAGGTCTCCAGAACTTATTCATTTTGCAACTGAAAGTTTGTACCCTTTGGTCAATATCTCCTCATTTCTCCAACCTCCCGATACCCGGCCACCATCCATCTACTCTCTGTTTCTGTAAGTGTTGGTCTCGTGCAGTATTTGTCTTATTTCACTTAGCGTAATGTCTTCCAGGTTAATCTACGTTGTCAAAAATGGTAGAATTTCTTTCTTTTTTTAAGGCTGAATAATATCCCATTGTATATACAGCTGGCCCTCTGTATCCACTGTTCCACATCCACAGATTCAATCAACCTCAGATTGAAAATATTTGGAAAAAAACAATAAAAAAGTAAGACAACAATAGAAAATAATACGAATTTAGAAACACAGGATAACAACTCTTTGCATAGCATTTATATTGTGTTAGGTATTATAAGTAATCCAGAAATGATTTAAAGTATATAGGAGGATGTATGCAAACACCATACTGTTTTATATAAGGGATTTGAACATCTGTGTATTTTAGTGTCCTCGAGGGGTCCTGGAACCAATCCCCTGTGGATGCTGAGGAATGATTGTATTTCCTACATTTCCTTTAGCCATTCATCTGTCAACAGACTGAGTCTGTATCTAGATTGAGTCTGTATCTTGGCTATTGTGAATAATGCTGCAATGAACGTGAGAGTGCAGATATCTCTTCAAGATACTGATTCCATTTCCTTTTGATATATAAATGCTCCTTGATTTACAATCTTAAGTAGATTCCTTGACTTAAGATCCATTATGTCCAGATAAATCCATTGTAAGCTGAAAATATTGTAAGTCGAAAATGTGTTTACTATACCTAATTACCGAACATCATAGCTTAGCCTAGCCTACCTTAAATGTGCTCAGAACATGTACACTAGCCTGTAGGTGGGCAAAATCATCTGGCAACACAGTATGCTGTAGAATTTTGGTTGTCTATCCTAGTGATTGCATGGCTGACTGGGATCTGCTGCTCACTGCTGCCCAGCATCCCAAGAGAGTATCTTACTGAATATTGCTATCCTACAAAAAGATCAAATTCAAAGTACAGATTCTACTGAATACGTATTGCTTTTGAACCATCGTAAAGTTGAAAAATCAAAAGTTAAACAATTGTAAGTTGGGGACTATCTATATATCCAGGAGTGGAATTGCTGGATCATATGGTAGTTCTATTTTTATATTTACTTATTTATATATATTTTTAGACATGGGGTCTCGTGATGTTGCCCAGGCTGGTCTTGAACTCCTGAGCTCAAGAGATCCTCCCACCTCAGCCTCCCGAGTAGCTGGGACTACAGGCACACTCTACTGCATCTGGGCTATTTTTAATTTTTCGAGGCACCTCTACACTGTTCTCCATAATGGCTGTACCAATTTACATTACCATCAACAATGTTTAAGGGTTCCTTTTTTTCCACATTTTCACCAGCACTTGTTATCTTTTGACTTTTTGATAATACCCACCCTAAAAGGTATGAGGTTATAGCTTATTGTGGTTTTGACTTGCACTTCTCTGATGATTAGTGATGTTGAGTACCTTTTCATAAACCAGTTGGCTGCTTCTATATCTTCTTTGGAAAAATGTGTATTCAGGTCTTTCGCCCATTTTTAATCAAGTTATTCAGTTTTTTGCTTTTGTTTTTGCCATTGACTTGTATTGACTTATATTCCTTATATTTTGGATATTAACCCCTTACCAGATATAGGGTGTGCCAATATTTTCTTCCATTTCATGAGTTACCTTTTCATTTAGTTGATTGTTTCTTTTGCTGTGCAGAAACGTTTTAATTTGTCACAGTCCAACTTATTTATTTTTGTTTTTGTTGCCTGTGCTTTTGGTGTCATATCCAAAAAATTATTGCCAAGACCAATGTCAAGACCATTTCCACTATGTTTTCTTCTAGGAGCTTTATGGTTTCAGGTCTTAGTCTTCAATCCATTTTGAGTTAATTTTTGTATGTGGTGCAAGATAATAATCCAATTTAATTTTTTTCATGTGTATATTGTTTTCCCCAAACCATTTATTGCATAAACTAACTTTTCTCCGTTGTGTATTCTTGGTGTCTTTGTTGAAGATTAGTTGACCATATACACATAGGTTTATTTCTGAGCTTTTTAATTCTGTTCCACTGGTCTATGTATCTATTTTTATGCCAGTACTATAATGTTTTGATTACTATAATTTTGTAATGTAATTTGAAATCAGGAAGTGTGTTGCCTCCAGCTTTGTTCTTGTTCAAGATTGATTTAGCTATTCAGGGTCTTTTGTGGTTCCATAAGATTCTAGGATTAAAAAAAATTCTGTGAAAAATGCCATTGGAATTTTGATAGGGATTCTATTGAATCTGTGGATTGCTTTGAGTAGTAGTATGGACATTTTGACAATATTGATTCTTCTCATCTATGAACATGGGTATCTTTGTATTTATTTGTGTCTTCTTTAATTTCTTTCATAAATATTTTACAGTTTTCAGTGTATAGATCTTTTACCTCCTTGGTTGAATTTATTTCTAAGTACTTTATTATTTTTGGTGCCATTATGAATGGGATTATTTTCTTAATTTCTTTTGTGGATAGTTTATTGTTAGTGTATAGAAGTACACTGATTTTTTTATATTGATTTTGTATCCTGCAACTTTACCAAATTTGCTTATTCTAACAGTTTCTTGGTGGAGTCTTTAGGATTTTCTCTATATAAGATCATGTAATCTGCAAATAAAGACAATTTTACCCCTTCCTTTCCAATTTTGATGCTTTTTATTATTATTATTATTATTTTTTTTGCCCAGTTACTCTGGCTAGCACTTCCAGTACCATATGTTGAATAGAAGTGGCAAGAGTAGGCATCCTTGTCCTGTTCCTATCTTAGAGGAAAACTCTCAGTTTTTCACCATTGAGTATGATGTTAGCAGTGGGCTTGCCATATATGATCTTTATTGTGTTGAGATACATTCCTTCTATATATAATTTGTTGAGAGTTTTTATCCTGAAAGGATATTTAATAAATGCTTTTCTACATCTATTAAGATGATCATATGATTTTTGTCATTCATTCTGTTAATGCAGTATATCACATTTATTGATTTGTTTATACTGAACCATCCTTGCATCCCAGGGATAAATCCCACTTGATCATGGTATCTGATTCTTTCAATGTTGAATTTGGTTTGCTAGTATTTTGTTGAAGGTTTTTGCATCTATGTTCATCAGGGATATTGGTGTGTAATTTTCTTTTCCTGCAGTGTCCTTGTCTGGCTTTGGTATCAAGATAATAGTGACCTCATAAAATGAGTTTGGAAGTGTTCTCTTCCCTTTTATTTTTTTGGAAAAGTTTGATAAGGATTGGTATTTACTCTTCTTCAAATGTTTGGTAGAATTTACCAGTTAAACCATCAGGTCCGGCCGGGCGCGGTGGCTCACGCCTGTAATCCTAGCATTCTGGGAGGCCGAGGCGGGTGGATCGCTCAAGATCAGGAGTTCTAGACCAGCCTGAGCAAGAGTGAGACCCCATCTCTACCAAAAAATAGAAAGAAATTATCTGGAAAGCTAAATATATATATATATATATATAGAAAAAATTAGCCAGGCATGGTGGCGCATGCCTGTAGTCCCAGCTACTCGGGAGGCTGAGGCAGAAGGATTACTTGAGCCCAGGAGTTTGAGGTTGCTGTGAGCTAGGCTGATGCCACAGCACTCTAGCCCAGGCAAGAGAGTGAGACTCTGTCTCAAAAAAAAAAAAAAAAAAAGAAAAACATCAGATCCTGGGCTTTTCTTTGATGGGAAATATTTTGATTACTGATTCAATCTCCTTCCTCATTATTGGTCTGTTCAGATTTTCTATTTCTTCATGATTCATTCTTGGTAGGTTGTATGTCTCTAGGAACTTATGCATTCCTTCTAGATTATACAATTTGTTGGCATATAATTATTCATAATAGTCTCTTACAATGCTTTGTATTTCTGTGGTATCAGTTGTAATTTCTCCTTATTCATTTCTGATTTTATTTGCTTGTTCTCTCTTTTTTCTTAGTCTAGGTAAAGTTTTGTCAATTTTGTTTATCTTTTCAAAAAAATCATCTCTTAGTTTCATTGATCCTTTCTATTGTTTTTCTAGTATCTAGTATCTGTTTCATTTATTTCTACTCCAATCTTTGTTATTTCTTTCTTCTTAGTAACATTGGGCTTAGTTTGTTCTTCTTTTGCTAGTTCCTTGGGATGTAATGTCAGGTTGTTTGAGATCTTTATTTTTTCTTCATATAGGTATTTATTGCTATAAAATTCCCTCTTAGAATTTTTTTTGCTGTGTCCCCTATGTTTAGATATGTTTGTGTTTCCATTTTTGTTTGTTTCAAGATATTTCTTGATTTTTCTTTTGATTTATTCTTTAACCCATTGATTATTCAGGAGCATGTTGTTTACATATTTGTGAATTTTCCAATTTTCCTCCACTTATTGATTTCTAGTTTCATGCCATTGTGGCAGGAAAAGATGCTTGAAATGATTTCAACCTGTTAAGATTTGTTTTGTGGCCTAACGTATGATCAGTCCTATAGAATGTTCCATGTGCAGTTAAGAAGAATGTGTATAATGTTGCTCTGTTGGATAGAATGTTCTGTATATGTATATGAGGTCCATTTGGCCTAAAGTATAGTCCAAGCCCCCCATCTTCTTATTGATTTTCTGTCTGGATTTTTTATTAATTGTTGAACGTGGGATATTGAAGCTTTCTCCTATTATTGTGGTGCTGTCTATTTCTCTCTTTAGATCTATTAATATTTGCTTTATATATTTAGGTACTCCAATGTTGAGTGCATATATATTTATAATTGTTATATCCTCTTAATGAATTTGATTCCTTTATCAATATAATGACCCTATTTGTCTCTTTTTGTAGTTTTTGACTTAAAGTCTATTTTGTTTGATATAAATATAGCTACCTATGCTATCTTTTCGTTTTTATTTGCATGGAATATCTTTTTTTCTCCCTTCACTTTCAGTCTGTATCCCTATAGCTGATGTCAATTTCTTGTAGGAAGCATATAGTTGGTCTTGCTTTTTATTTATTTTAAAATCCATTTAGCCACTCTATATCTTTCAATTGGAGAATTGAACCCATTTCTCTTTCAAGGTAATTATTGTTAGTTAAGGACTTACTATTGCCATTTTGTTAATTGTTTTCTGGCTGTGGGCCTCCTGGGCAATGTCCCACATGGCTGGGAGTGACAGGTGCTCACTCACTGCTATGGTTTAGATGTTTGACCCCTCCAGATCTCATGTTGAAATTTCATCCTCAATGTTGGTGGTGGGGCCTGATGGGAGGTGTTTGGGTTATGGGGGTGAATCTCTCATGAATAGATTAATGCCCTGGAGTGGGGGATTGAGTGAGTTCTCACTCTATTAGTTCCCCCGAGAGCTGTTTTTCAAAAAAGCCTGGTACCTCCCTACCCCTTCTCTCTCTTGCTTCCTCACTTGCCATGTGATCTCTGCACATACCAGCTCCACTTCACCTTTCACCACGAGTGGATATATCCTAAAGCCCTCACCAGAAGCAGATGCTGGCACTATGCTTCTTGTACAGCCTGCAGAACCATGAGCCAAATAATCCTCTTTTCTTTATAAATTACCCAGCCTCAGGTATTCATTTATAACAACACTAAATGCACTAAGACACTCAGTAAGCTCTTAATTTTCCCATGGGAAAAATTACAGGCCAAGGGAGTCTTTCTTGGCACTGAGGTATGCTGCCTAGGGGGAGGGGTGATGCAGATAAAGCAAAATTGTTCTTCTAACCCCCTTCAATGCATCTATTCTCATATTTTTTTGCTCCAACAGTGTGGTGGAACTTCTTTGCTAGACTCTTGGACTTCCACAAAGGTACTTTCATCTGGGGTTAATTTTCAAAATTAATGTTTCTCCAGGGGGATGACAGTAGAAAACTCCTATTCTACTATCTAGCTGATGAAACCTCTTCCATCTCACTTTGAATTTGCTGTTTATAATACCTTTAATTTGCTCCTTCCCATCTCTCCTTTCCTGCTTTCTATTGAATATTGTTTTCTTTATTCCCATTTTTCGTGTCTACTGGTTTGGGAATCATACTCAATTTCTTTGTTCTCCATACATTTTTGCATCTCACACCTTTTCTTCTGGGTTCGATTTTCATCTTCCTGAAGGTATTCTTTAAAAGTTCTCTCAGTGGAAGTCCGATAGTGGTGAATGCTCATTTTCCCTGAAAATGTCTTTATTTTGCCCTGACTTTTAAATGATAGCTTAACTAGGCATACAATTCCAAGCTGATAATTTTAAGTATCTTATTTTAGCATTTGAAGATATTTTTTAATTAACTTTTAATTTCTTTTGTTGCTATTAAACAGCCAGCTGTCATTTGTTTGTATTTCATTTTTCTCTTTCTGTTTGAAGAACTTTTATTTTTCTGTGATTTTCTTTAAATTTTCTTACAATGTGCCTAGATATGAATTTATTTTGTGTTTCCCTGGAGTGAATTGCTGTGTCATAGGAAATTTTCTTTTTTAGCCTCTCAAGACAATTTCAAATTGTTTCCCAAAGTGATTACATCAATCCACACTTCTATAAGTTCTTTCATCTTTATATTACATTATGTCATATGAATTTTTCATGCTTATTTTGTAATAACTTTGTTAGCAAATAGAGGAAGACTGCCTCTCAGTGCCCCCAAATAAGAAAGGAAAAGTTGAAATTGCATGTCAATCATCTTAGATCCAAGAGAGGGGAGCAACTCATCTTACATAAAACAATGACTAGATCATTTTTTGAGGCATTTAACCTTAAATATACCTCTTTTTGTCTGATCTTTCTTAACTCCTTGATAATAAACTTTGTTGAAAAGCCCTTCTGACTGATACCTGTCTCCTGGTGTTAATTTTTCAATTACTATTAACATCTTACTAAGTGAACCTATTCATTAATTTCGAATTTGGCAAAGAAATTAGAGTCTTTTCTGATCTTTGGCTAAAAATTCCCTGAAGTAATTTTTATAAGTTCTGTTTGGTATTTTTTCACATTTGCCTACTCCATATTTATATGGATCCCTTATGGATTCTATTTCTTCTTTTTTCACAGTAATAATCTTATTTTGTTTTCAAAATGGAAATAGCTTTTTATCTGATTCTAAAATTACCTTTTTTCCCTGATTCTAAACATGACAATGCCTAGAATTGGTTCATGTTTCTGATTGATTTCAGTGCTTAAGGAGACTGCCTGAATTCTTTTCCATATTTAGGGAGAACTACTTCTAAGCCATTTTAGACAATTAAGTAATTGGGGATCTGTATTTCTTATTGTTGTGGTTGTTTTACAATATTTTGAAAGTAGAAAATTCTATAATTACTTTTACATGCTATCTGTTTGTACTTTTTAGGAAGATTAAAAAAATCTGTTAGATACAAAACACTGAAAGCACATTTCCTTTTATTTGTTTTTATAATATAAAAAGATAATTAGTGGTATATTAGTATTATGTGCCCTATTAACCCTTCCTGTTCTTTAAAACCATAATTAAGATATGTCAACCTTACTGTCTAACCCACTTTTAAAAAAATTAGTACATTTTTCCAATCTATTTTTTTCTAATTTGCCTTTATTCACCACAGGTGGGGAGAATCAATGTTTTTGTTGGGTGCAGCAAAATTAGTCTGCCTAAATGCAGTGCAAATAACATATTATTTTGTTTATAACTGGGAGAACTATACCTACTGTGATCTGTAGAGTAGATTAAAGCCAGAAGTAAAATGTTCTGTACTCCAGGTGCCTTTATTTAAGGAACAAGCAAAGCTCATCTCTATGCTTTTTTTAAATCTGTAAAATGCAAATTCTTTATTTTACTATTTTTGACATCATGCAAGAAATCTCTGATTTAATATACAAACCAATTTAAGATAATTTAATGAAAAATGCTTTTATATTATAAATGTTTATATTAATTATACTAGCCTTCTTAGTAATATTCCCAATCCTGAATTTTATTTATAACTTTCTTAAAGGTCAGAACTGTGTATTATTTAAGTATTGAATGTCTTCACAACCAATCAAAAGTTAAGAATGTATAGAATATATATATGGTCATAGGATACATAGACGAGGAAAATACTTGATGGCTTTTATTTATTGTATTTAATAATTTGATTTTTAAACTTCTTTTATTTGAATTTTATTTGAGTACGCAATATTCACAAGGTTCAAAAATCAAAAGGCACAAAAGGACACACAGTAGGGAAGGAGTCTTTCCTCCATTCCTGTGTCCCAGCTACTTAAGCAATCAAGTTACAGGTTACATCCAATGGTATCGTACTGATATTCTATGTGATAGCCTCCATCCTCCTCCCTTTTAAAAAAGATGATGTTGAAGGATTTGAAGCCTGTAAAGGCCTTATTACTTGGAAGCCAAAGTGGGACCAGAATCTGTTTCCTGAGGTTTTAGTTCAGGATGCTGCAATCTTTGCACTAAGCCACACTGCCTCTTTCAAGTGGCGAGTTAGCAACTGGTTAATCAGTGTGGATAGTCCAATTTGGTAACATGTTTTAATTGGTTTAGGATTGGGACAAACTGAAAGAGGAAGGCTTACCAGAAGGGCGGCAGGGAACCAGAGTTTTGGAACGTCAAAAGGAGGCAAGGGTTTTAAAAGGCTGATCCAGTGGCTGAATCACACGGTTTGATTTTTGCTGAGCCCCTGGGGATGGCGCGTGTCAGGACCAGAGTGCTCATGTCAGCGCGGCTCCGAGCCAGGCCTCGGGTGATTCGCGTTCAGGCTTCAAGCCATTCACACCTCTAACAACGCGACCCGGACTTTAAGGCGATGGCCTCGGTCCTACGCACCCCGATCTCAGCCTGGACACGGTGCAGAGGGGACAAGGCCTTGCCCGCACCTCTTTAGCGGCTCGGTTGAGTGTAGTGCAGGGAAAAGACGCGTCGGTGCCACAGCCAGGCCCGCCCAGGGGCAGGCTGCCAGGTGGGTCTTGGGCTACTTTGGTCCAACAGCCGGGGAGGGGATGAGGCCCACCCGCCCCGGCTGCTTGGTCCCGCGCCCTCCACACCCTACGTTCTCTTCTCCTCGGGGCACATGGCCGGCGGCAGGAGCCCCCAACCAATCCACTCTGCCAGCCTGCTCCCTCCCCTGCCAAGAGCAGCTTCTTCAGCGAAGCTCCAGTTCCTCAGATGCTTGCCCCACCCTGCCCTTCGCTTCCCTTCCAGGGCAGGCCGATCACGCGGCCAAGAACGAGACTCGCAAACTGGGCATTTCTCTTAGCCGGGCTGAAGCAAGCAGCGAGACCCGGCGTGAGAGTGGGAAGGAGCCTTGACAGGCAACACTGTGACCCAATGGTTTTTCTCTGACTTCGAGTGCGGACCAATGAAGCTAGTGGGGCGGGACTTCCGCCTTGCTTCGGTGTTGTCGTCCCTGCTCCGACTCCGGGCTGTGGGGGTCGGTGCGGATATTCAGTCATGAAGTCAGGGTAGGGACTTCTCCTGCAGCGACGCGGCCGGCGATCCTGTTTGTGTTCCCGGGGCGGGCTTCCAGGTAAGAGCCTGTCCGGCTCCGTGGCGGCCAGGCGGCGGGTTGTCGGGCGGTCCAAAGAACACACCAACCCCCTTGTTGGCCCTCGAGCTCCGAGTCGGCCCTGCTACTGAAGTCTTTGCTGCTCCTCCCAAGCTGGGCGCGGAGTAAATTAGGCTTTTTTGCAAAAGGAATAAAAAATAGCCCTGCCCTCAGAGGACAGAGTCTCCTCTGCTCCCCTATCCCTCGAGTTTGTATGTGTCTAAAGTTGTTGGGTTATCTGTTGTGCTTCTTAAATTGCCTTCCTGAGATGGCAGGAGCCTGGCAAGATGTTTGGAAGGCTTCTCTTGGTAGCACTTGCCGCAAAGTCCTCGAGCGAAATCGCTTGACTTAGTTGCGTGGGCTGTTTTGTCTTTGAAGAAGAGGGCAATCACTTCCTTTCTTTCTTACCCTCCATCGCCTTTTTCTTTCCCTGGATGATTGCAGGATGAGACATGACCCTGTTAAGGCCAGATACCCATGTCTCTGCCCTCTTAATGTCAGCAGCTGTGCCAGGACGCTCATTGAGTTGACCTGCACTGATTAAAGAACTCTGCCCCAGAGAGAGAGAGTGGACAGACACCGAAGCCAAGCGATAGTATCCCGGAAGCACTCACACAACTTTGGTGACAGACACTGAGCGTTCTCTGCTAGCATTTGGTAAATTCCTCTATTTTGTCCTAACCTCGCAGTAGTAAATTTAAAAACTATCCTTTCATCCTTAATTTCAGCACCGTGGGCAGCTGCTCACGTCCTTTGTTGTTGCCCCAAACCTGCCCGGCCACTACTATTCATCAGTGATGCAGCAGAACAGTGAAAACTAATGCATTCCTTTCAACAATGATGTGTTGTTCTCCAAGGAGAACATCTGCAGTCTTTGATACATTGATACAATATAAATAAGTAAGATGGGTGTTCCTCCAAAGTGTTCTTGTAGAGAAAACAGATCAATTCAAGATTTAAGGTAGGACTTTAAAGGGTTTAAACTATTTAAGCACAATTTTTAATGAGTCGAGGAGATCAGTGCCATCCCAAAGTAACAACACTGGACAGTGGCAGCAGTTAAAAAGGAACTTTTAAGAAGTGTAGTGCAGTGCTGTAGTGCAGGGCCCATAAGGATTCATTAATGGATTTGGGGATCAATTTGATACATTGACATAAGCATTAAAATGAAAGGAAGAAAGAAAGAAAAAACGTCAGAGGATGTTCTATGGAGTAAAAATAAATATTATTTCAAGAGACTTTTGTTTCAGTTTCTTTTAATATGTGTGTGTCAAGGTGAAGATGGAAATGTAAAGTGTATTATCATGGATTATGACAAAAAACAAATGTTTCAAAATACTAGATCCCAAATTTGGGAGTCAGGCTGGGTTCAGAGTTCTGCCACTTACTAATTTTGTGACATCATCTGTAAATAAGAGTTGTTTTGAGGATTAAATGAAATAAAATTTGTTACATAGTAAAGCACCAAAGTTTTTTTTTTTGTTTATTTGTTTGCTTGTTTTTTTGGAAACTGTTGGAGAGAAACACAGTTATTTCTCTCTGTAAGGAATGACAGCTGTTTATTAATATATTTTTTACCTCTGCCTTTGAAGTCAGGCAGCTTGATGTCTTGTCTCCATGTATAATGTGAATCATGTGGACAAAATCTTGGTCTGAGAGATTCAATACTGAAGGGTTTGGGATAAGTTCTCATCTATTCTTGTTTAAAGCTCATTTCTCTCAAGAATTTTGGAGGTGCCAAAATTGTTGGTAGCATTCAGTTCCCTTCCCTTGATATTTTTCTGCATCCCAGGGTAACATAGATTTATCAGAAGCTTTTCAGGCACTAATTTTAGCAAAGTGAGGATAGGACTAGGGATATGACTATAGGAGTAGATTTATGTCTTTGAGTTAAGTTGAATAGGAAGGCATTTTGTGTTTTATAGTTCTTGCCATAAAAATGTATGAAATGAAATGGCTTGGTCAAATATCATGGTATGCTTTGCCTACTTCATGTTCGTGTGACCTAAAAATCGTTGGCATTTAAATTAAAAGTATGATTCTGGACATTTTAAAATCTGGGAATTAATAATGTTTAGCAGAAGGCAAAATGAATTTGAATCGAAAAGTGCTTTTTGCCATTTGGCATGTTGCTACCATATGGCATTGTGTTTGGTAGTTTCACATGACATAAAAAGGGGAAGCAAGCTAGTAAGCATTATTAGTTTTCTCAAAAGAGAAAACAGAATTAGGAGATAAGTGAATTCTTTTTAATAAAGCATGGTGGTGACTTGTTTAAACATTTATGTATTCTGCAGATATTTTTCAAGCATAGATCAAAAATATAGTATTAAGTTTTTATGAAGGTTTTACACTTCTCAAAAGTTGATTTGGGAACAATGAGAGCATATGGTAGATATTGTTTAAAGTTTATATATCATAGCACATAAATAACAACAAAACAGTAATAATAGTTAACACTGATTGGTTATCATGGGCCAAATACAGTTCTAAGCACTTTATATTATCTCATGTAATTCTCACAGTTGTCGAGGTGGTAAATAGTACACCTACCCCTTTTTATAGGCGGAAAACTATAGGCATCATAGATACATAACTTGCTGAATTCACACAGGTAGTTAGTGGAGTAGCTGGAATTTAAACTCAGGTATGTTGATTATATAAAACCTGTCCCTCTTATGTCATATTTCATCAGAAAATACAGAATGCTCTGTGGCTAGTTTGGATTCTTACTTGTTGGTGACCTTGGATAAGTTCCTCCTCAGTTTCCTTAACTCCTTCCTCATTGTATCTTTCTGGAGATTAGGAGGATTTGTTAAGCACTAGACCGAGTATGTGTTCAGTAAATGATATATCTCAGCGTTTTCCTTTTATTGAGGATGTGGTTATTTGAAAGATTGTTAGCAGTTGCAGGAGGGTAGGAGAAGATAGTTCCACGTAAGGATACTACCCAAACAAAGGTACAGAGGTAGGAAAAGCAGAGTACATTTGCTAAGAATGTATGTTTAAGGAACAGGCTGGTAATGATAGATGGATACAGGTTATGGAAATCCTTAAATGCCAGACTAAGGATTTTGTATATGATTTTTAGTAAGAAGAACCCCTCTTTATGGATATTAAGGATATTAATTTGGGAACAGGTCCAGTGGAGGAGTACAAGCTTAGAGGCAGGAATATCATGGAGTTTAATTACAGTAATTAAGGCAAGAAGTGATGATTATAGTGAAGAGTATAAATCTGAAAAATGTTGACATTGATATTGGGAACTGAAATAAGTACAGGCCTAAGACATTTTTGAGAGGTCAGTGGTACTATTAACAGAAATAAGGATATAATGGAGAACAGTGGGAGTTTTTTGTTTTTGGCTTCATATGTGTGTCTAGTGGCATAGGGAGTTTAGACTTGGAGCTGAGGAGTTGTTCAGAAATTTGGAAATATAACATGAAAACTGGAAGCTCCATGTAATTCTGTAAAAATAGAAGGGACCAAATGCTCACATTGTGAGGAAATGGCCTAAAGCAATTAGGCTTGTGGATCAAAGTTTCAGGAGTGTTTCGACTCCTGAAATTTCTTAGAAGTGCAAATTTCTCACTTTATAAAGAATCACCCATTCTTTTTCCCTGTAGTATAATTTGATCTGTGTCCTGGGAGATGAGGAGGTTAGGTAGTGGGGAGGGAAAATTTTTTAAACCTAGCAAGGCTCCCATTTATTGCTTCAAAAGACAGCCAGTAAATTGGAGGCTAAGGATTCTTACACTAAGAACTTTGAAAGAGGCTGTGATTTTTGTATAGTGCCAGGCATTTATAAATGTAGGTTGAATGTTGAATTGTTGTCACATCTCTAAATTTGTTATATTTGTTATCCTCCTTTGTTACCCTGAGTTGATAACAGCAAAACCTTTAAAATCAGAGAGCCTGTGTGCTTGTTATGGAGGACAGCATATGAAGGGAGGCGGGCAGCTGGAGAGATTGTATTTTACCCATAGCTAAGATTGTGGGAGAACAGCCTCAAAGGATAAGAGGAGAAGGCTGCATTGTGTGATGGGAAGAATAGAGATTCTATGAATAAATCCCTGTGCTAACCATTCTCTGGTTTCAGTTTTCCCATTCTGTAAAATGATGTTGATGATAATACCAATTCCGAGAGTTGTTTTGAAAATTAGAGTTAATATATAATATATATATTATTATTAATAATATATATAATATAAAAGTGCCTGGTACATGGTAGATTATAATCGAGATGTTTTTGTTACCATCATTATCTTCATAAATGAGGGCAAACACAGAGATTCTAAGACCTATTATAAGAAAGAAAGAAAAGTATCCGGAGATTCCTTGCACTTGAAAAAAGGCTCAGGACTAAGTAGTAGAAAGGCCTGTAGGTTTCCTTTCTTTGCAGATTTTCTAGTGTTTGGTTAAATTGGGTAGGACGTGATGTTAAATTAAGTAGTAAAATCTATCCAACTCTGAACTATTTTTAGTTCCTGTCATGCAAGGTCTGAGTAACTGGCCAATGAAACAAAAATTGTTATTGAGCATGAGAAGAACAAGGAAAGGTTTACATACTCTGTCATATGTTGTTGGAAATATTACTTGAATCCTGCTACTTATGGGTTTTTCGATAGTATTATTCACTCAACAGACATTTATTTATTTTTTCATCTGGGAAGTCTTTATTTCACCTTCAATTCTGAAAGATTGATTTATTGAATATAGGATTTTTGGTTGACAGTTGTTTGTTTTGAGCACTAGGAATATATTATCCCACTGCTTTCTGGCCTGTATTGTTTCAGCTGAGAACTCAGCTATTAATCTTATTGGGGTTCCCTGATAAGTGATGCATTATTTTTCTCTTCTTACTGCTTTTAAGATATTCTCCTTGGCCAGGCGCGGTGGCTCACCCCTGTAATCCTAGCTCTCTGGGAGGCCGAGGCCGGCGGATTGTTTGAGCTCAGGAGTTCGAGACCAGCCTGAGCAAGAGCGAGACTCCGTCTCTACTAAAAATAGAAAGAAATTAATTGGACAACTAAAAATATATAGAAAAAATTAGCCGGGCATGGTGACGCATGCCTGTAATCCCAGCTACTCGAGAGGCTGAGGCAGTAGGATCACTTGAGCCCAGGAGTTTGAGGTTGCTGTGAGCTAGGATGTGAGCCCAGGAGTTTGAGGTTGCTGTGAGCTAGGATGATGCCACGGCACTCTAGCCCAGGCAACACAGTGAGACTCTGTCTCAAAAAAAAAAAAAAAAAAAATATTCTCTTAGTTTTTTACTTTCAGCATTTTTACTATAATGTATCTGTGGTATCTTTGCATTTATCACATTTGGTGTTCATTGCACTCTTTAGATAAATAAGTTATTGTTTCTTAATAAATTTGAGAAGTTTTTGGCCATTATTTCTTTGAAAATATTTTCTGTTCCTTTCTCTCTCTCTCTGTATGGTACTTCCATTTTGTGTATATTGATGCATTTAATAATAGTCCATATTTCTCTTAGTGTCTGTTCATTTTTCTTCATTATTTTTTCTTTCTGTTCTTTGTCTTATGTAATGTCTATCAGTCTGTCTTCAAGTCTGCTAATTCATTCTTCTGCCAGTTTTTTTTCTTTTATTTTTCTTTTAGTAGATTTAGGAGATACAAGTGTTTTTTTGATGTATGGATGAATTGTATAGTGGTGAAGTCAGGGCTTTTAGTGTGGCCGTCATCTGACTAGTATACATTATACCCGATAGGTAATCCTCACCAACATACCTCCTTCTGAGTCTCCAAAGTCTATTATATCACTCTGTATGACCATGTATACCCATTGCTTAGCTCCCCTTATGAGTGAATACATGTGGTATTTGTTTTTCCATTCCTGAGATACTTCACTTAGGATAATGGCCTCCAGTTCCATCCAAATTGCTGAGAAAGACATTATTTCATTCTTTTTATGGCTGAGTAGTACTCCATGGTGTATATATATACACACCACACTTTCTTTATCAGTTCATCAGTTGACGGGCACTTAGGTTGATTCCATATCTTTGCAATTCCATATCTTTCCATATCTTTGAATTGCACTGTAGTAAACATGTGAGTATATGTGTCTTTTTTATATAATGACTTCTTTTCCTTTGGGTAGATACACACTAGTGGGATTGCTGGATTGAATGGTAGGTGTACTTTTAGTTCTTTGAGGAATTTCCATACTGTTTTCCATAGAGGTTGCACTAATTTACATTCCACCAACTGTGTATAAGCATTCCCTTTTTACCATATCCATGCCAAAATCTATTTTTTTTGACTTTTTAATGATGGCCATTCTGACAGGGGTAAGGTGGTATCTCACTGTGGTTTTAATTTGCATTTTCCTTAACAGACATCTGTTAAGTACCTTCTATGTCAGGCACTGCTCTAAAGAGACAAAAATTCTTACCCTCATGGAGCTTATCTCCTAGTGGGAGAAATAAGGTGCATTTTCATGATAGAAAGTAATTAAGTTTTTCTCGTACTACATACTTATAACTATTTAAGCAGATAACAATCATAAGTACTATACCAGGTTGTAACTAATTTTGTAGAGGAAGGGACCACATTTGTCTGTCTTATGTTTGTCTTCCCCTTTCCCCCTTTCTTCCAGTGGAATAACTTAGATGTATTTAATGCTTAGTAAACATGGGTGCTGGATAAAGGTTCTGACAAGGAGAAGGAGACTGTGTTAAGGCAGGGCCTAGATCTTAAGGATGGAGGAATCAGTTAAATGTAGCAAGTATTAAGGACCCATGGACTCACTAGATTGAGGGTGGGAGAAAAGAGAAGTGTGCCATGAATTGTATTGCCTGCCTTGTCTATGAGGTTGGAATGGAAATAAAGTTATTTTGCAGCTGAGAGTATCAACATTAAGGGAATCTGGGTGTTACCCCACTTGCCCATTAATTAGCTGGGTGACTTTGCATAAATAACTTCACCTCTCAGTTCATTTCCTCATCTGTAGATAAGGTAGTTCAAATTTTCGAGTTAAAATCTGCTTTTAAGACTTCTTTGTAAAATGTCTATTGTACTAATGCTTCACTTTACTAACATAGATAATAAAGAACTGATAAGCTTCCATTGAATATGCATTGAGCTAAATTTCTACTCTTAGTTAATGACCTAGATGTTTTAAAAAAGATACCTACAAAATTAATGTTGTATTTGATGCTATTTACTAATAAGACTGCATCGTAATTTTTAAAAATAGTGCAGCTGGTGTGGTTGGGCATGATGGCTCACGCCTGTAAACCCAGTGCTTTGGGAGGCAGAGGCAAGAGGATCGCTTGAGGTCAGGAGTTTGAGACCAGCCTGAGAAACATAGCGAGACCCCCTTTCTACAAATAAAAATAAAATTAGTAGGGTGTGGTGACATGCGCCTGTAGTACCAGCTACTCAGAAGGCTGAGGCAGAAGGAAGGGTTGAGCCCAGGAATTCGAGGTTACAGTGAGTTATGATCGTGTCACTGCATTCCAGCCTGGGCAACAGGGTAAGACCCTGTCTCTAAATAAATAAATAAGCAAAATACAGCCTAATACATAGTTTTCTCCTTTGCCATTATGTAAAGGAAAAGTAAGCCATAGTATTTTAGATCTTAATAATGGATCATAATAGTTATTCACACTTTCAAACTGTATACAATAATTAGTTGCCTCTGATTATTGTGCTGTGCTAGGTACTGTATACAGACTCAGAAAATATATGGTTCCTAACTTTAAGGAGTTTAAAGAATAATGGGAGTGATGAACAATTTAGTTGTTACATTGTGGTGATATAGAGAAGCACATAATGAGAGGCTGGGAGAAGAGAAAGTTCATATGGTTAGAGGAAAGACTGGAAGAATGGCAAGGGACTAAGCTGGAGACACAGACAGGAGCCAGTCTATGAAGAACTTCTGTGCTTAGTCACAATTTAGTTCTGAACTTTGTTCTTAAAGCTGTTTATTCTGTTAAGGCATTTTATGCAGGGAGTAGCATGATTGGCATTTTTATATCTATCCTTACGTTCCTCTTAAGAGAACATGATCCATAGGGAAAATATTTGTTATTTCTAATTATTTTTCAATGGTGTAGACCTTCTTGGAGAGATCAGTCTTTTAACTCGGAAATAGAGTGTGAGGAACATTGTTAATTTTGTGGTTTTAGGGTATCAATGAGCCTGAATATTCAGACATTGAAATACTTAAAATGTTCACAACTACATTAATGTGAATTGAAAAGAAAACTAAAAATTTGGGATATTTTGCTCATTGATATAAGAGAGCTTCTAGTCAGCTACAAGAATTTGGTTTAAAATCATTTCTAAGGGGTTAGACATTTGTTGAAGTTTAATTCATTGGATATGAGTGTAGTTCAGGGTCAGTTTCTAATGATCGAGGTAGATAGTTAAAACTTTATAGGGAGAATGAATTTCCAATGGGAAATAATCCCACTGAGGAACTGGTGATAGATGAATATTTCTGAATCAAGACATGAGAGATTAGGAGTTGAACTTCCATTTTACTTAGATATAAAACAACTCATTAAATGTTAAAGAATACTTTATCTGCCTAATTACTGTATATGTAATTTACACATTCGATCTTCAAAAAGGAAAAACGGTTTGCAATTTATACATTTGTCCAACATGAATTATAGATGTCAGTTGCTTTTTTCTTGAAAAAAAATTATTTGAAATAAAATTCACATAACATAATTAACCATTTTAAAGCAAACAATTTAGTGACATTCAGTACATTTGCAATGGTGTGCAACCACCACTTCTATCTAGTTTCAAAACATTTATATCACCCGAAGTAAAATCCCATACCCATTAAGCAGTTACTCCTCATTCTCTGGATGCCCCTAGCCCATGGCAACCACCAATATACTTTCTGTTTCTATGGATTTACTTATTCTTTATATTTCATATAAATGGAATCATTCAACATGTCACCTTTTATGCCTGGCTTAGTAAAATGTTTTCAAGGTACACCCATGTTGTAGCATGTATCAGTACTTACTTCCTTTTTTACAGCTAAAGAATATTTCATTGTGTGTATATATCAGTTTGTTTATCACTTCATCTCTTTGTTGATAGATATTTGGGTTGTTTCCACCTTTTGACTATCATAAATAGTGTTGCTGTGAACATTTGTGTCCAAAGATTTGTTTGAGTACCTGCTTTCACTTCTTTGGGTATATACCAAGAATGGAATTTCTTGGTTTTATGGTAATCCTGGTTAGCTTTTTGAGGACCTGCCAAACTTCTTTCCACAGTGGCTAAACCAGTTTACATCCCCACCAGCAATGCGTGAGGGTTCCAATTTCTCTGCATCTTTGCCAACATTTATTTTGTGTTTTAAAAATATCATTGTTATTGACATCCTCATGGGTATGAAGTGATATCTCACTGTGCTTTTGATTTGCATTTTCCTGATGACTAATGATATTGAGCATCTTTTCATGTACTTGTTGGCCATTTGTGTATCTACTTTGGAGAAATGTCTATTCATGTTCTTTGCCCTTTTTAAAAATTGGGTTGTCTTTTTGTATTGAGTTGTGTTTTTATATACTCTGGGTACTAGACCCTTATCAGATGTATGATAGGTAAATCTTTTCTTACATTGTGTGGATTTTTTTTTTCTTTTCTTGATAATGCCCTTTGATATATAAAAGGTTTTAATTTTGATGAAGTTCAATGTATTTGTTAATTTGTGTTATTCATGCTTTTGGGGTCATATCTAAGAATTCATTGCCAACTGTCAGGTCATGAGTATTTACCCTTGTGTTTTCTTCTGAGAGTTTGATAATTTTAGCTCTTATATTTAGGTCACTGATCCATTTTGCATTAATTTTTATATATGATATGAGTTAGGGTTACAACATCATTGTCTTGCATGTGAATATCCAGTTGCCCAGTATCACTTATTGAAACGACTGTTCTTTCCCCATTGAATGGTCTTGGCATCTTTTTTTTTTTTTTTGAGACAGAGTCTCACTCTGTTGCCTGGGCTAGAGTGCTGTGGCATCAGCCTAGCTCACAGCAACCTCAAACTCCTGGAGTCAAGCGATCCTTGTGCCTCAGCCTCCCGAGTAGTGGGACTACAGGCATGCAACACCGTGCCTGGCTAAATTTTTGTATATATCTTTAGTTGTCCAGCTAATTTCTTTCTATTTTTTTAGTAGAGATGGGGTCTCGCTCTTGCTCAGGCTGGTCTTGAACTCCTGCGCTCAAACAATCCACCTGCCTCAGCCTCCCAGAGTGCTAGGATTACAGGCGTGAGCCACCAGGCCCAGCTGGTCTTGGCATCTTTATTTTTTTGAGACAAAGTCTCACTGTGTTGCCCGGGCTAGAGTGCTGTGGCGTCATCCTAGCTCACAGCAACCTCAAACTCCTGGGCTCAAGCAATCCTCCTGCCTCAGCCTCCCGAGTAACTGGGACTACAGGCATGCGCCACCATGCCTGGCTAATTTTTTCTATATATTTTTAGTTGTCCAATTAATTTCTTTCTAATTTTAGTAGAGATGGGGTCTCGCTCTTGCTCAGGCTGGTTTTGAACTCCTGAGCTCAAACAATCTGCCCGCCTCGGCCTCCCAGAGAGCTAGGATTACAGGCGTGAGCCACCGTGCCCGGCCTTGGCATCTTTATTGAAAATCAGTTTGTCGTAGATGTATGGGTTTATTTATGGACTCTCAATTCAATTTTGGTCTATGTATCTATCCTTATGCCAGTACCACACTATTTTGATTACTGTAGATTTATAGTAAAATTTCAAAATTAGGAAATGTGAGTCCTCCAGCTTTGTTCTTTTAAAAAAATATTTTGCCTATTCAGGGGCCCTTGCAATTCCATATGAGTTTGAGGATCCACTTTTCCATGTCTGCATATAAGGCCATTGGATTTTTGATAGGTAATAGATTGACTTTGTAGATTGCTTTGGGAAGTATTGCCATCTTAACAATGTTAAGTTGTCTAATATGTGGATGTGTCTTTGATTTCTTTCAGCAATGTTTTTGTGTATTATAGTTTTCAGTGTACAAAAAGTCTTCTTTGTCAAATTTATTCCTGAGAATTTTATTTTTTGGATACTATTATAAATGGAAGTTTTTCTTAATTTCATTTTTGGATTGTTCATTGCTGGTCTATAGAAACAACTGATTTTTCTGTGTAATATTAATTGCTTTTAACAATCATTTACTTTCTGTTTTACTTATACAAGTTGATCACTTAGGTAAATAAAGTGGAAAGTGAAACATTAAAGAATTTGAGCTGTATGATGTATGATTATCCTGAATATGAAGAGTATGTAGTATCTTTTTAGCATAGTGTTGAACGATTGTCTTATTATACATGTACTATTACTTTCCTGCTATCATGTTACATAGTTATATGTATTTGGCCATTATAAAAGAAGATAGAACATTTTATTTTCTTTAGGTTTGGAAAAAGGTGCCAATACATAATTTATTTTAAAATTTTTTTTTTTTTTTTTGACTTAATTCTGATGTTATGGAGAAAGCTGCAGGGGTAAACCGTATTTATCACAGAGTCTGATTCAGAGATCTATGAATAATAAAGTTAAGACTGGAATGGAGGCTGATTTGAACGTATAAATTATCATAATATATATTTATTTATCTTAATTTTCCTTGAAAGAAGTTTACAAATATTTAACCTTAAAATTTTATTATGAAGACGTGAACAATTTTAATGTCATAAGTAATTAAAGAAATGCAAATTTGTATAATACTTGGATGATCTGGGAATGGTGGGATTTAATTATACAGACCTTTATTTGAATCTTAGCTTCACTGTTTAAAAAGTAAGTGATACTGGGAAAATTACATAAAAATAAGAGCAAACACTTATAAAGTGCTTGCTATATGTTAAGTGTTATTATAAGTACTTTCTTATTGATCTGAGTCTTATTTTCCTTTCTGTATGGAAAGACAGTGGAACCTACTTCATAGAGTTGTGAGAATTAAAAGAAATAATGTATATCAAGCATTCAATAAACATTAGCTATTTTTATCATTTATAATTTTACTAACACCAACAAAGATGAAAAATCATAATGAAATACACATTTATTTGGAAATATAAATACGAACATTCATTCTGGAAAGCAATTTGAGAATGAATATATATTAAGTCTTAAAAAGTTTCTTTGGTTTAGTGATTCCATATCTAGGAAACTAGTCTGAGAAGATAATCAGAAATGTGGAAAGGAATTTATATTTATCATACAATTATTTGTAACTCAAAGAGTTGGATTTGACTTAATATTGTACAATAAGAGAGTATAGTTAGACAAAGTTGTGATCCAGCCATGTAATGCAATACTATGTAGCTGTTAACATAATGACTATGAAGAGTTTTAATAACAAGGGAAAATGTTTGCTATAATTTGAAGTAAAAAAAACTCATACAAATCATAATATAATATGATACAAATGATGTAAAATATGCATGGAAAAAAGACTTAGTCATGGTTGGATCAGGGAAGCAGAACCGTTGTGATACAAATGATATAGAATAAGGGATTAAAACTTAGGAAGTTGTGGCCTTCCATTAAGATGTGTATACAAGGCTGTTGCCTTAGTGTCTAGTGTGTTGGGGGAGCTGGGTCATTTACAGGTGAGCTGGATGGCAGTTAGGGAGGAAAGCTGAAAGTGAGATTGGGAGAGCTAGGATCTATTGGAACCGGTGAAAATAAATTGCAGCACACAAGTGCAAACACTCATTTCTGTGAATGTTAAAATTATGCATAATCAAGTTTTTCTTTATACTTTCCAATGAGCATTACCTTTAGTATTAGAAAACTTTCATAAAAGTTTTATTAGATAGCAATATAATAAATACTATGTAAAGATTAGAGGCTAATTATGGTAGCATTAACTTTACAGTAAATGGTGAAATCAGGGTTAGAACTTTGATCCCTGTATTACAGCTTTCCTTATAGTCTTTGCACTTAACTTTAAAAGCTAAATTCAGCCGGGTATGGTGGCTTATGCCTATAATCCTAGCACTCTGGGAGGCCGAGGCAGGAGGATTGCTTGAGCTCAGGAGTTTCAGACCAGCCTGAGCAAGAGCGAGATCCCGTCTCTACTGAAAATAAAAAAATTAGCTGGGTGTCATGGCCTGTGCCTGTAGTCCCACCTACTCGGGAAGCTGAGGCTGGAGGATCGCTTAAGCCCAGGAGTTTGAGGTTGCAGTCAGCTATGATGATACCACTGCATTCTACCCTGGGCAATAGAGAGATACTCTGTCTCAAAAAAAAAAAAAAAGCTAAATTCAGTTTATCAGGTTTTGGGAGAATCCACAGTGATTTTTATATCTGGTAAATTTTCATTCATCTGTAGTACTTATATTAGACTAGCTTCAAATAATTTATTTTGAACTTTGGAAGACATTATATAATAAAAATAAAATAATGTTTTTTAAATTTTGAAATAATTACAAAGTTACAGGAAGGTTGTAAAAACAGTACAGAGATCTTTTTTCCCTAAGTCATTTGAAGGAAGATTGTTGTCCTGATGCTCTATAACCCCCAAATATGTTAGCGTGAGGTTCTTATAAACAAGAATATTCTCCTTGCAGAAATGCCTGACTTTAGGGTTGGGACAGGAAAAGTACAAGGTGGGATTGGAAAATCTTATGCCAAAAAAAAAAGAAGCACTCAAGAGTGATGGGAACATGTTAAAAAGACACAGAGACCAGTTTTAATGAGCCTCCACTGGCTAAATTGGGGACAGTTAGGCATCAAAATAATAATACTGTAGCAGATTATAACCCACTGAATAAATCAGTAATCTGTGATTCCATACCGATATAAGTAAATGCATGAATAAATTGAACTTTTGATGAGAAATGGAATAATTATTGTGGTAGACAGAATAATGACCCCCACAAAGATGTCCATATCATAATACCTGCAACCTGTGTTAACTTGTATGAGAAAAGGAGCTTTGCAGATATGATTAAGGACCTTGGGATAAGAAGATTATCCAGTATTATGTAGGTGGGCCCAGTGTAATCACAAGCATCCTTAAAAATGGAAGAGGGAGGCAGAAGAGGAGTTTGGAAAAATGCGATTTGAGAAGGAATCAATCCACCATTGCTGGCTTTGAAGATGGAGGAAGGGGCCACAAGCCAAGAAATATGAGCGGCCTCCAGAAGTTGATAGGTATAACAATCAAATTGTTGTATAATTTAAAATATTTTCTTTTAAAAACATACATGGATAATAGTCTAGGCTAGAGTAGAAAAAAATTTTTTTTTAAGAGATCGAGTCTCACTATGTTGCCCACATTAGGTACAGTAACTATTCACAGGCACAATCACAGTGCACTATAGCTTTCAACTCCTGGGCTCAAGTGATCCTCCTACTTTAGCGTCCCAGATAGCTACGACTACAAGTGTGCACCACTATGCATATGGCTCTACAATAGAAATTTGTGTGACTTTTAAAAAATAAATAATACTACTGCGGTAGTGTTACAGACTCAGCTCCCTCGATGACACACTAATGGCCATGGATTCACTTTACTCTTTTCCCTAGTGTTAAGTGAGAGAATCACTGCTGTATTTAAAAACTGCTAAGAACAGAAAGGTAATTGTGTCAATTATTAATTTATTGTTTCTCTGCTCCAAACTCATCCCTCAGTACCTACTCTATGATAATGGACTGGACTCTGAACATTTCTCTTTTATGAAGAACATGATGTTAAACTTTATCAGATGTTAGAGGAAGGTGATTTTTTTCTTTCTAGTTCCTGTGAGCTGTGTTTTGCTTTTTCTTGTTCCTGCTGCTTGATCTCTCAGCAAGTGCATATGGTGGGGACATCCAGTGGTGCTCTGCCTCGCCCATGTGCCCAGAGTGCACAAGTTCTTGTTGCTCTCACACCGCACTCCGGACTTGGTGACTGCTTTGCCACGACCTTTCCAATGTGGACACCGTGCACTCCAGACCTTATGGATGAAGTGCTTTGACTGCCTCTGTCTGCCTCTGTATGTTTGGCTTGTCTATACCTCAAGAAATTATTTCCTGCAACTTCTTGATGCAGGTACTGCACATTCTAGGCTTTGTGCCTGCAACAGTTCCCTGAGTACCTCCGTACACCTACCTATCAGCCTTAGCTTGTCTGCACCCCAGAGGGTTGTTTCCTACTTGCCTGGCAACTTTGGACCAGCTCTGGTCTGGTCAACCTAGTGAAATTCTCTTTTATTTCGTGTGCTTCAGCCATAACCTGCTCTGATGAGGACTGAACTCCAGCCTCGGGGAGGGGATCCCTCTTCCAAGTTTGTCTTTTTGGAGTAACTCCCTCCTTCTTACTCTCCTATCATAGTTTATAATTCCTTTAAAAAATTAAAAACAGCTTTATTGACTTATATTAATAATTGACATACAATAAACTGTACATGTTTAAAGTGTATACTTTGATAAATTCTAACATATAACCATGAAACCATCACCATGATAAAGTTAATAAACATCCATCACTCCCAGAAGTCTCCTCATGCCCCTCTGTAATTCCCTTCTCTTGCCCCTTCCCACCTCTCTTTATATTTATTGTCCTACCATAGCTTAATAATTATATTAAACATTATTTGTTTAATTTACTGTATAATTTCTTTCTCCTGATTGAACCCCTGCTGGTACAGAAGTGGTGTGTGGAGTGGCTCCAGGAGATAGATCTAAAAAATGAGCTTTTGGCATTGGTTTGGTTATGCCTTTGTGCCTGAGCACAGTGCTTAGCAACTTGTCAGGAAAATGGGACGCTAGTAATCCATGGCATAACAATTAATTGAGCTATCACTTAATGTGATAGTTTATGTGGTTGATTGTGATTTATTGCCAACTGATGCACATACCTCGGAGCCCAAGTGGCTGCTACATTTGACATTTATGACAATAATGATAACTATTAATATAAGGACTGTGTGGTGTGGGATAGAATCTTTTGAGTGTACTTGAGGACTTACAGAAAGAAAATGATAGCTCAGATTTGTAAACTTCTTGTTCAAGTTCTGCCCATATTTACTCTTTTTTGATTGCACATTTTACTCCAAAAGAAATCATTTCATCTTCTCCAAATTGTGAATAGACTTGTGAATTAAAATCCTCATTGCTTGCTCATTAAAAAAGTGTTTTTCTGTATAAAAGTAATGCACACTTCGAAAACTTGAACGGATGGAACAGATTTCTGTTAAGATTTCTGCTTTTTTTCCCCACTAATCTTTTGTATAGTATATTTATAGAAAATGAAATAGGCTTTAGAAGGTTTTAATTTTTTATTCTGAAACATGCAGATAAATATAAAGAAAATAATAAAAACTATATAAAATCTCACCACTCACAGTTTACATGTATTAACAAATTGTTTTATTCTTTACATAGTATTTGTGTATTTTTTAGTATTAAACTACACTTGGCCTTCTGTATCCATGGGTTCCGCATGGGTGGATTTAACCAATATTCAAAATATTTGGAAAAAAAAAGGATGGTTACATCTGTACTGAACATGTAAAGACTTTTTTTTGTTGTTATTTCATAAACAATACAGTATAACAACTACTTACATAGCATTTACATTGTATTAGTTATTATAAGTATTATATGTATAAGTTATTATGTATAAGATGATTTAAAGTGTGTGGGAGGATGTGCATAGGTTATATGCAAATGCTACACCATTTTATATAAGGAACTTGAGCATCTGTGGATTTTTGTATTCATGGAGAGGGGCACCTGAAACCAATCCCCCACAGATACTGAAGGATGACTGTATATAAAAAAATATATAAAGTTTAACATTTTTAATGTTAAAGTATTAAATGATTTTTTTAAAGCATAGTTAGCAGGTTGCCACATTCAGAGCCTCCGAAGATGATATTAAGAGAGGCTGTGTCTACATTCCTTCTATAAATATTAAGTACCTAATACATGTTAGGTATTGTTTTAGGTACTTGTGATATCCATAAAATTAAAGATTTCTATCTTTGAGGAGTATACATTAAGATTTTTGTGGCAAAGATGGACACTAAACAATGAACATAACAATTATGAAAATTATATTAATAATATGATAGAAAGTCATGAGTGTTATGATAAATAAAGGCAGAGGAGGTTAACAGGGGTGAGGCATGGTAGGTACATAGGCAGATTGCAAACACTTGCCAGGGGAGAGTGCGGTGCAGAGAAGAGGGCCAATAACAGAGCTATGGGGTAATATTTTAAAGAAAACAGTTGTTATAATCAATAGAAATGATATCACTTGATCTGATGCTCCATACTTCTCCACCATTCACATAATAGGTGAAATTTCATACTTAACACTCAAACTGTGTATGGGTTATTGGGTATGTTCTGCTTTTTGTTCAGGAATTGTGCTTAAATTGAAGACAGAGGATTTGGGATAGGGATAATATAGGTAGGGGAATTGGTTCATTTATTCACTCAGTTAGCTTTTAGCTCCTACACATAAAATGGTATCCCCTAAAATAGGGAAACTGGAATGACAGTGCAAGTTACTTTTTCCTTGTGTTGTTTTTGTTTTATTTTACAAGGTGGTTTTGAGGATAGAAGGGAAAACATTCATGTCAAATGCTTAACACAGTGCTTGGCATAAAATTAAGTTTTCTGTCAATGTTGGCTATAGTGGTGGTGGTGACATTTGTGTGAAGCATCATAAAAATAAAAAAATTCTGGTTCAGATTGATTGATACTTTCAAATCAAGTACACTGGGCATGATATTTTTTATAACCAAGAAAACCAGAATTTTCTACCATCTTTTCCTAAATGATGCTTAAGATTGTGGTATTCATGAAAGCAATTTCATTGCCAATTGTCTTTTTCTTGTTTGCTTTGTAGCTTATTGCTAGGGTTGGCAACCCTATGGTACTGGTGACAACAGTCATGAAGTGTGTTTATGTTAGCATTCCTATTTCTCTCTTTTTTTCCTGCTTTTTCATCTCTAGTTTGACTCTCTACCCACTGCTATTGACTTGCAAGAAGTTTATGAATAATGACTTGATACACCACTTGCCAATCTTTGGGTTGAAAACAATGTTTTCCAAATTTGACTTGATTATGAGGATTCACTAAAGAACAGTTGTTTTTTTGTTTTGTTTTTTTTTTTTTTGAGGCAGAGTCTCACTTTGTTGCCTGGGCTAGAGTGCCGTGGCTTCAGCCTAGCTCACAGCAACCTCAAACTCCTGGGCTCAAGCGATCCTCCTGCCTCAGCCTCCCGAGTAGCTGGGACGACAGGCATGTGCCACCATGCCCGGCTAATTTTTTCTATGTATTTTTAGCTGTCCAATTAATTTCTTTCTATTTTTGGTAGAGACGGGTCTCGCTCTTACTACTAGAGAACAGTTTTAAGAAGTCAAATTATAGGTTTTCTGTGTAAATTTCCGGGGGAGGGACCTGGGAACATTTATTTTTATCACAGGCCCTGGGTGATTTGTGATATATACTGCAATATAGTGTATTTTCCAGACTTCCCTGGTGATAAGAATCACATGGAGCACATGTTAATAATATGAATAATATAGATTACCACATCCTGTCTCATATTCACTGAATGAGAAGCTATAACTTTGGGGTTAAATAGGAGTCTAGTTTTTAATATTTGCTTATTTGTTGACTCACTTTTTGTGTGTAATCTTGGTAGACTTCTGTTTGCCAGCTTTTCAAAATATTTCCTTGTAGTCAGAAAAACAAAACAACAAACAACAAAAACCTTGTTTTGAATGCCAATGTGCTTTGTTTTTATTTTTTTTTCTTTTTAAAAGTGGTTAGAGAGCATAGATACAGAAGAGTGCATGAAACATTTGTGTACAGTTTAAATAATAGTTAAAAAGCAAGCTCCTATCTCACCACAGAGCAGGTCAAGATACAGAATATTGCTGGCCTCCCAGAAGCACTGTTTCCCTGATCACATTCTCCTTTGTCACTTCATTTCTATGAAGATTACTTCTCTTTTCTTTATGTTTTTATCTCTTAAATGTGAATCTGTATGTAATATCATTTATTTTGAATTTTAAAGAGCTTCATATGAATGGAATCATAGTGTTCGCATTCTCTGTGACTTGTGTCTTTTGCTCAACTTTATTCTTGTGAGATATATCCATGTTGGTCATGTAGCTGTTATTCATTTCAGTTACTCTAGAGAATTCTGTTATATGCATATTCCACAATTTGCTAACTCCATTTGTTAAAGAAAAAATTATTCAATGACACTTGTTAAAGCACAGTAAGGAAGACTATTCAGGACCATCTTGATAGGTACAGTGACCACTACAATAGTATCTTGTAGTAGAGGAGAGAGATTAGACTCAATTCTGAATACAGCATGAGCAATTGGGAATTTATAGTGAAGGAGCAGTGTGGGGGTCAGTGGTTATGGAAAATTACTAAGAGAAAACATCAGGGGTAAGGGGGATTCTGGCTAAACCAACCTAACAGCATTCTTGCTGAAGATAGGCCAGGGTGATGATGTATATCACCTGGGGGATGGTGGGGGATGAGGAACCTGATCAGATATAGACAATGATCAGATACTGAGGATGAATGTTTTTGCTCAGCTGACTTTAGCAGGTTCTTTGCTAAAACTGGATCTTACAAGGAACTGCACAGATGGGCTAGTAGAAGATTCAGAAGCCTGACTAAAGTTTAGCCAAGCAAAGAATTTTTCTCATACATTAATGAATAATGCTTAATAATGTTTAATATCAAAAAAGACAACTATTACCTATGTCTGCATAAGGTCAAGGGTACATTTTGAGGAAGAACAGAACATGAGTTTTGTCATTTAACTGTAGAGATACCTTTGATAGTATTATGGTTAATATTTTGAAGGCAATAATTAAGTATTGTTTTCGTGGGGAAAAAAAAAAGGCACCATGAGTACATACACTGACAACAGTTGGTATGAAGGCCCTGGGGTTGGAGAGAATTTTTTTTCTTAGAGAAACCTATCTTTTAGAATTAAAAATTTGTTCATTTTGTTTCATTTGTTGAAAAAGTCAAATTGTAAAACAACTGGTGCATAGCTGAAAGAATTTTGATTTGGTTGACAGCATTAAAAAGTCTTGGATGAGATTTGTTTTTAGTTTGGATGGCTTCATGTTAGCAGAATTAGCTGGGCAAGCTTCTGTTTCTTTGCAAAAAAAATTGGACATTATTTGTTTTCTTAAAAAGTAAAGCCTTGTTGTTTTCATTCTGTTTTATTTGCTGCTGTAATACTTGTACTTGTGACAACTTCTGAGCCATTCTCTCTAAAAGCTTTAAAAAACTATACTTTATGGGAATTTAACTATAGTAGATGTTAGTAGTTCTAGTTGTCAGAATTCCTGGAAATCATGAGTGTTTTAAGGAACACCATGAAGTTATTGATATATTCAAGTGTTGTATGAACTGACAAAACTATTTTGGAGGAAATTTTATGGTACCATATCATATATGACTGTGATCACATGTGTAGGGAAAATAACCTATTAAATGAAATGTCACTATTATAAATTAGTTAACTAATTGTTTATTTTTTCTGTTGGTGCTTGGTATAGCATACATTCTTTTGATGCTTATTGTAGTATGAAATACATTTATTGAGAAAAAAGTAGAAATTACTCTCCATTTACTCTTTTTGCAATTTAGGAAAAGATTACAATTATTTTAGCAGTAAAGTGTTTTTGTCCAATTTTTGAGGTGCCAGTAATGCTCAGAAATTTAGCTTGAGAACCAAAGGAATATGAGCTTACTTGTAGGATTTCCTATAGAGATGGGTGGCTGTTTCATGAGTGTTATTTGGCACTGAAGCAGTTGAGATCAGACTGTTGAGTCATATTCAGAATTAAAAGTTATTTGGAAAGGAATTTCCTGAAAGTAATGTTGGTCTTCAACACTAAGTGCCACCAATATTTTTAAAATGCAGTTTTGTGTAGAGGATTGTATAATATTGCCACAGATTTAAATGTGAAGTTAGGATTTCCTGTAATGTTTGGGAAATTTTTAAATTTTGCAATTACCAGGCCAGCCTTAGATGACTAACTGTCATTGTGCTCTAAAGCCATACAGATAATCACGTGTGCCAGCGAGGGTGCGCAAATTCTTAAAAATGGGGCCAAGAGAAAATCAACAAAACCAAGAGTTGGTTCTTCAAAAAGATAAAAACAATTTAACAAATCTTTAGCTAGAATGATTAAGAAAAAAAGAGAGAAGACTCAAATAACTAAAATCAGAAATGAAACAGGGAGAATAACTACCAATTTTAGAGAAATAAAAAGGGTTTTGAAAGAGTACTATGAACAGTTGTATGCCATGAAATCGGATAACCTAGATGAAATGGACAGCTTAATAGAAACACACAACCTACCAAGACTGAATCATGAAATAGAAAATACGAACAGATACATAACTAGTAAGGAGATTGAAGCGGTGATCAAAGATGTTCCAAGAGGCCGGGCGCGGTGGCACACGCCTGTAATCCTAGCACTCTGGGAGGCCGAGGTGGGCGGATTGTTTGAGCTCAGGAGTT
>NW_012143856.1:9975852-9977291 GCF_000956105.1 Propithecus coquereli | reverse complement strand
TTAATGTTAAAGTATTAAATGATTTTTTTAAAGCATAGTTAGCAGGTTGCCACATTCAGAGCCTCCGAAGATGATATTAAGAGAGGCTGTGTCTACATTCCTTCTATAAATATTAAGTACCTAATACATGTTAGGTATTGTTTTAGGTACTTGTGATATCCATAAAATTAAAGATTTCTATCTTTGAGGAGTATACATTAAGATTTTTGTGGCAAAGATGGACACTAAACAATGAACATAACAATTATGAAAATTATATTAATAATATGATAGAAAGTCATGAGTGTTATGATAAATAAAGGCAGAGGAGGTTAACAGGGGTGAGGCATGGTAGGTACATAGGCAGATTGCAAACACTTGCCAGGGGAGAGTGCGGTGCAGAGAAGAGGGCCAATAACAGAGCTATGGGGTAATATTTTAAAGAAAACAGTTGTTATAATCAATAGAAATGATATCACTTGATCTGATGCTCCATACTTCTCCACCATTCACATAATAGGTGAAATTTCATACTTAACACTCAAACTGTGTATGGGTTATTGGGTATGTTCTGCTTTTTGTTCAGGAATTGTGCTTAAATTGAAGACAGAGGATTTGGGATAGGGATAATATAGGTAGGGGAATTGGTTCATTTATTCACTCAGTTAGCTTTTAGCTCCTACACATAAAATGGTATCCCCTAAAATAGGGAAACTGGAATGACAGTGCAAGTTACTTTTTCCTTGTGTTGTTTTTGTTTTATTTTACAAGGTGGTTTTGAGGATAGAAGGGAAAACATTCATGTCAAATGCTTAACACAGTGCTTGGCATAAAATTAAGTTTTCTGTCAATGTTGGCTATAGTGGTGGTGGTGACATTTGTGTGAAGCATCATAAAAATAAAAAAATTCTGGTTCAGATTGATTGATACTTTCAAATCAAGTACACTGGGCATGATATTTTTTATAACCAAGAAAACCAGAATTTTCTACCATCTTTTCCTAAATGATGCTTAAGATTGTGGTATTCATGAAAGCAATTTCATTGCCAATTGTCTTTTTCTTGTTTGCTTTGTAGCTTATTGCTAGGGTTGGCAACCCTATGGTACTGGTGACAACAGTCATGAAGTGTGTTTATGTTAGCATTCCTATTTCTCTCTTTTTTTCCTGCTTTTTCATCTCTAGTTTGACTCTCTACCCACTGCTATTGACTTGCAAGAAGTTTATGAATAATGACTTGATACACCACTTGCCAATCTTTGGGTTGAAAACAATGTTTTCCAAATTTGACTTGATTATGAGGATTCACTAAAGAACAGTTGTTTTTTTGTTTTGTTTTTTTTTTTTTTGAGGCAGAGTCTCACTTTGTTGCCTGGGCTAGAGTGCCGTGGCTTCAGCCTAGCTCACAGCAACCTCAAACTCCTGGGCTCAAGCGATCCTACTGCCTCAGCCTCCCGAGTAG
>NW_012143856.1:9965883-9972362 GCF_000956105.1 Propithecus coquereli | reverse complement strand
AAAAAAAAAAAAAAAAAGTTCCAAGAAAGAAAGGCCCAGGTAGCTTCACTGGAGATTTCTATGAAATGTTTAAAACAGAAGCAACACCGGTTCTTCTCAAGCTCTTCCCAGAAAACTGAAAAGGAGAGAACACTTTCTAACTCATTTTAAGGTGCCAAAATTACCCTGATACCAAAGTCAGACAAAGACATTACAAAAAAAGAAAACTAGGCGAATATCCCTTATGACCATTGGGATCAATGAAATCTAGTAAAATGGACTCAACAGCACATTAAAAGGATTATACACCATGACCACGTGGGGCTTATTCCTGGAATGCAAGGATAGTTCAACATACAAAAAGTAACCAATGTAATACATCACATAACAGAATGAAGGGGAAAATACACATGATAATTTCAGTTGATACAGAGAAGCATTTGATAAAAGTCAATAACCTTTCATGATAAAAACACCCAATAAACTGAAAATAGAAGGAAACTTACTCACCATAAAGGCCATATGTGAAAAACACACATCTAACATCATCATCAGTAGTAAAAGACTGAAAGCTTTTCTTCTAACATGAGGAACAAGACAAGGATTGCTATCTTTGCCACTTCTATTCATCATATTACTGGAAGTACTTACCAGAGCAATTAGACAAGAAAAAGACATAAAATGCACCCAAATTGGAAAGAAAGAAATAAAATTATTTTTGTTAGCAGATGACATAATCTTATATTTAGAAAACCTGAAAGACTCCACAAAAGAAAAAAACCCTGTTAGAACTGATAAATGAATTCAGCAAAGTTGCACAATACAAAATCAACACACAAAATCAGTTGCATTACTCTTCACTAACAGTGAACAATCCAAAAAAGAAAATAAAAAGACAATTCCATCTCTCTACCCATTCCCATGGGGGCAGGGGAAGAAAACAATTCCATTTACAATAGTAACAAAAAGAATAAAATACTAAGGAATGATTAAACCAAGGAAGCAAAAGACTTTGTATACTGAAAACTATAAAATGTTTCTAAAAGAAATTTTAAAAGACATAAATAAATGGATAGTCAATACATGTTGAGGAATTAATAGGATTAATACTATTAAAATGTGAATACTGCCCAAAGCAATCTACAGAGTCAATGCAATCCTTATCAAAATCCCAAAGACAGTTTTTACAGAAATAGAAAAATCCATACTAAGCTTCATATGGACTCTCAAGGGACCCCTAAATAGTGAGAACAATATTGGAAAAGAACAAAACCGGAAATCTCATTTTCCTCTTTTCAAAACTTACTCCAAAGATGCAATAATTAATATTGTGTGGTACTAGCACAAAGATAGACAAATAGAACAATGAAATAAAGTATAGAGCCCAGAAATAAAGCCTCGCATATATGGTCAACTGATTTTTAACAAGAGTGCCAAGACCATTCAGTGAGGAAAGGAGTTGTACACAGTCTTTTCAACAAATGGTATTGGGAAAACAGTATGCACATGCAAAAGAATGAAGTTGGACTCATACCTTATACCATATTTAAAAATTAACTCAAAATGGATCAAAGACCTAAGCATAAGAGCTTATATATAAGACTATTAGAAGAAAACACAGGGACAAATCTTCATGACATTGGAATTGGCAATAACTTCTTGGATACGACACCAAAAGCACAGGAAACAAAAGAAAAAATAGCTAAGTTTGACTTCATGAAAATTAAAAACTTTTGTGTCCCAATGGAAGAGAGATCAAAAAGTTTAGAAAACCTATTCAAGAAAATAATCTATGAAAACTTCCCAAGTCTAGCAAGAGAGTTAGATATCCAGATACAGGAGGCCCAGTGATCCTCAGGCGTATATATTGCAAAAAGGACTTCACCACGTCATGTTATAACCAGAATGTCTAAAGTCAAAATGAAAGAAAGAATTTTAAAATTAGCAAGAGGAAAGTGTCTAGTCACTTATAAAACCTCATCAGACTAACAGCAGACTTCTTGGCAGAAACCTTATTGACCAAAAGAGAATGGGATGAAATTTTCAAAGTGTTGAATGAAAAAAAAAAAAACAAAAACAAACTGTCAGCCAGGAATTTTATATCCTGCCAGAATAAGTTTCATAAATGAGGGAGAAAAAGTCTTTCCCAGTTAAGCAGATGCTGTGAGAATTTGTCGCCACTAGACAGGCCCTGCAGGAAATACTCAAAGTGGTCTTAAATATAGAAATGGAAGGTCAATAGTCACCATCATGAAAACACACAGAAATATGAAACTCACAGGTCTTATAAAACAATCACAAAAAGGAGGAAGAGAAAGGAATCAAATGGCAACATGACAGAATTTCGTCAAACCACAAAGACAAAAAAACAGAGGAAAAGAATGAATTTATAGAACAACTAGAAAAAAATTAATAATTTGACAGAAACAAAGCCTCATATATCAATATTAGCCGTGAATGTAAATGGATTAAATGCTTGACTTAAAAGATACAGATTGGCAGAATAGATTAAAATACATGATTCAACTATATGGTGCTTATAAGTAACTTGCCTCATCCATAAAGACACATAGATTGAAAATAAAAGGCTGGAAAAGATATTTTATGCAAATGATAACCAAAAGTGAGCAGGAGTAGCTAAACTTAGATAAAACAGATTTTAAATCAAAAACAAGAAAAAAAAAAGACAAAGAAGATCATTATATAATGATAAAGTGATCAATTCAGCAAGGGGACGTAATAGTCCTTAAATATATATGCATCCAATGTTGGATCATGTAGATTAAAAATAAAACAAGTATTGCCAGGCTTAAAGAAAGAGGTAGATAAGAATATACCAATAGTGGGTACTTCAGCACCATACTCACAGCACTAGACAGATCACTGAGGCAGAAAATCAGCCAAAAAAATTGGACTTAAATTGGTTCTTAGACCAAATGGACTTACTTGACATTTATAGAACATTTTACCCAAAGACTAGAGAATATGCATTCTTTTCACTGGCACGTGGAACACTCTCCAAGATAGACCACCTGTTTGGCCACAAAACAAATCTTAACAAAACAAAATCAAAATCATATCTAGAATCTTCTCTGACTACAGTGGAATAAAGCTGGAAATCAATACTAAGAGAAACTTAAGAAACTATACAAATGTATGGAATTAAACAACATGCCCCTGAATGATCACTGGTTCAATGATGAAATTAAGACAGAAATTTAAAAAATTTTGAAACAAATGAACAACACAATATACCAAAACCTGTGGGATACAGAAAAAACAGTGCCAAGAGGGAAGTTTATAGCATTAAATGCATACATGAAAAAAAAAATAGATCACAATTTAACAACCTAATATCATACCTCAAGGAACTAGAAGAACAGGAACAAAACAAACCCAAAGTTAGCAGAAGAAAAGAAATAACAAAGATCAGAGCAGAACTAAATGAAATTGAGACCAAAAAACCCTCAAACAAACCAAAACAAAGGATCAATGAAATGAAAAGTTGGTTCTTTGAAAAGATAAACAAAATTGATACACCATTAGCTAGAGTAACCAAGGAGAAAGAAGATCCAAATAAACACAATCAGAAATGAAAACAGAGACATTACAACTGATACCACAGAAATACAAAAGATCATCAGAGACTATCATGAACAACTATGCTCTCACAAACTAGAAAACTTAGAGGAAGTGGATAAATTCCTGGAAATATACAGGCTCCTGAGATTGAACCAGGAGAAAATAGAACTCCTGAACAGGCCAATAATGAGTAACTAGATTGAATCAGTAATTAAAAAAATCTCGCAACAGGCCGGGCACGGTGGCTCATGTCTGTAATCCTAGTTCTCCTGGAGGCCGAGGCGGACGGATTGTTTGAGCTCAGGAGTTCGAAACCAGCCTGAGCAAGAGCGAGACCCCATCTCTACTAAAATTAGAAAGAAATTAATTGGACAACTAAAAATACATAGAAAAAATTAGCTGGGCATGGTGGCGCATGCCTATAGTCCCAGCTACTTGGGAGGCTGAGGCAGAAGGCTCGCTTGAGCCCAGGAGTTTGAGGTTGCTGTGAGCTAGGATGACGCCACGGCACTCTAGCCGGGGCAACACAGTGAGACTCTGTCTCAAAAAAAAAAAAAATCTCCCAACAAAAATCCATCTGGCCCAGGACCAGATGGATTCACAGCTGAATTCTACCAAACATACAAAAAAGAATTAATACCAAGCCTCCTGAAACTGTTTAAAAAAGTTGAGGAGGGGGAATTCTACTTAACTTACTCTACGAGGACAGTATTACCCTGATACCAAAACCAGACAATGACACACATACAAAAGAAAATGACAGACCAGTATTTCTGATGAACATAGATACAGAAGTTTTCAACAAAATACTACTAAATTGAATCCAGCAGCACACCAAAAGGCTAATACATCATGATCAAGTGGGTTTTATGCCAGGATGCAAGGATGGTTTCAACATATGCAAATCAATAAATGTGATACATCATATAAAAATGATTAAAGACAAAAAAACCATATGATCATCTCAGTAGATGCAGAAAAAAACATTTGATAAAATTCAGAATCCTTTCATGATAAAAATCCTCAATATCTAATAAAGGCTGTATATGACACACCCACAGCCAACATCATATTTAATGGGAAAAAGTTGGAACTATTCCCCCTTCTATCCCTGCCTCTTAAATTTAGATATTCTTCAGAATTTTCTTTAGTTCTCTTTTTTGTTTTCAATTTTATGTTAAGATCATTTCAGTTATTACCTATTTATTGAAGATTACTAAATTTCTCTTTGCCTTGTGTGGAGCTCCAGACCTTTATTTATCACTGCCTGTTCGCATGTTTACCAGAATGTTCCATAAATACTAAGTTCAAAAATTCTCAAGTTGTGCTTACCCTACTCACTGTAATCCACCTTCTGTATCTCCTGTTTCATCTATTGGCATCCCCATCCAAAGTCTTTTCCTTCCATATTGCACTGCTGTGTTAAGCCCTTCTGTGCATAATTGTATTTATTCCAGAGTTATCTTTTAGGTCCTGTGATTCTCCTTTTACAGATAAAGCAATTTATGTAGTTTAAACATTTGGCCTCAAAATCACACTGTTAGTATGTGACAGTGCTAGGACATAAACCTGGATCTATAGAGTCCATATTTCTTACTGCAATTATAATAATATTATCTACTTCTGTGACTTTAATCTGAAAATTTAATCTGAAAAATAATATACCTTTAGTTTTAACTAAAACACAGAGTTTATAATAGTTTTTTTAAAAAACCATGAAATCTCCAACAGTAGGGATTCTTGTTGAATCCATTATAGAACATCCATAAGGAATACAATGTGGCCTTTATATTAATATTATACATCATATTTTTGACCAGTAGTTTTCATTTGTGTAAACAAAGCATATATGAAAACCCAATTTATGAAATAGATTAAGAAAAAAATAGTATTTGAAAAGGATGGAAGCTCCAGAGTATCTCATGGGCAGCTGTATGCCATGATTTTTGAGGAGAATCAGGAAAATATTCACAATACATTAAGTGAAAAGAATATAGTTAGTAAAACAAAATGTACAGTGTGTCTTCAATTTTGCTAAATACATATTTGAATATACAGTTGGCCCTTTGTGTCTGTGAGTTCCATATCCATGGGTTCAACCAAGCGCAGGTCAAAAATATTTGGGATAAAAAACTTCTGTACTGAATATGTACAGGCTTTTTTCTTGTCATTATTCTCTAAAGAATACAGTAGAATAACTATTTATGCAATATTTACATTATATTAGTTATTATAAGTACTGTAGAGATGATTTAAAGTACACTGGAGGACATCTGTAAGTTATATGCAAATACAGTGCCATTTTATATAAGGGACTTGAGCATCCTTAGATTTTGGCATCTGAGGGGAGTCCCCACAGATACCAAGGAACAACTCTATACACAGGAACGTTATACATCAAAATGTAGATACTGGTTATTCCTTAATTTGAGGATTATGGGTGATTTTCATTTTCCCCACATTTTTTACAATGAACAAGAATTTGTTTTATTAATATAAACTGAGACTATAAAAGCAAAACTCCTGAATGTTATTTTAAAAAGGCAGTTAAAGCAAAAAGTATAACCAAAACATATTGCATATTATTGAACACAGACACACACATGCACACTCATACTCATATAACAAGTAATAGCAATTTAATCCAGTGACTGTTGTGCTATGAGCATTGGCTTGAAGTCCTCAAATACCTGTGTAGACAAGGGATCATACTCTACCTTTCAAACATCAACCTTGGATATTGATCCTGATTTCAGCTCAGCTTAGAATGTCAACTTTGTAAACAGACTGTTGAATCATGGCTCTGCTAATATTCATTGTTTGATCTTGGACAAGTTACTTAACAGTGCCTTAATTTTCCCCATCTATTAAATGATACCTATCTGAAAGGGAGTTGTTAGGATTAAATGAGTTAATAA
>NW_012143856.1:9943082-9965409 GCF_000956105.1 Propithecus coquereli | reverse complement strand
GTTCTTATTCAGATTAGTTTCCCAAACAGGTCACTGATCAACATAGTGCATATTTATTCTTCCTAGTAAAATTTAATAGCAGCTATACCTTATTTTGTAAGCATTTGTATGTTTTTATAGCATGATTTCTGGCCAGAAATTGTCCATGTTCAATGATTCGCTAAAAGGACTTACAGGACTCTAACATACGGTTGTACTCATGACTGTGATTTATTTCAGTAAAAGGATACAAACCAAAATCAGTAAAAGGAAAAGCTGCATGGCTTAAAGTCTAGAGTAAACCAAGTCTAAGCTTCTAAGAGTCCTTTCCTAGTGAAGTCACTCAGAATGCACTTAATTTCTCCAACAGCAAGTTATGACAGTATGTGTGAAATATCTACCAGGGAAGCTCATTAGAGACTCAGTGCCCAGAATTTATATTAGAGGTTATTTATGTAGATACCCTCTGCCTAGCATGTACCAAAATTCCAGACTCGGAGAAGGAAAATGGGTGTTCAACTTAAACCACATTGTTTGCAAAGTTTAAGCATACTGAGCTGTTGCCAGGATAGAAATCTCAGGCCTGCTTTGTTAACTCTTTTCTGCACAGTGGTATGTTATAAAATGTATCTTACTTAAGAAACTAATGTAAGCAAATCTATACATTTTAAAAACAGCTTTATTAGAGATACAATTTGCACACTATAAAATTCAGCCACTTATACAGTGCAGCGATTTTTAGTACATTTATGGAATTGTACAACCATCACCACAATCTTAGAACATCTTCAGCACCCCCCTCCCAGCCCCTTAGCAGTCATTCCCCATTCCCACCTTTCCCATCCCTCACCCCTACCCCACATGCCCAGCCCTAGTCAACCACTAATTTACTTTCTGTCTCTGTGGAGCAGATCTACACTCGAACATGTTTTCATTTTTATTTTATCTCTGATATTAATGGCTTTATAAGGTGATAGTTTAAAAATTATTCATAGGTATTTTACTTTCAGTGTGTGAGTCAAAGATTCAAAGTTTGAGTCTGTATGGTGGCTTCCGAATCCAGAGCACTTATCAACAATAATTGCCGTCAAAATTGATATTATTAGTACATGAGTTGGTGGTATTCAATGAAATAATTCATTTAAAAGGCCCTTGTCTTTGTAAACTTTGTTTTTACTTATTTAAAAGTATATTATACAATTGATTGAGGCTTACCAATGAGAATTTTGATATTTACTTGTTTCATGGTATCTTTTTGCTGAAAGATAGGTAGCAACTCATGTGGAGAACAGGATGAGTTTGGGAGAGGTAGCTACACTGCTGCCATTAGGATATAGAGAAGAAAAAAAGTATAAATTATTAGGAGGTAAAGAACAAAAAGTATTTATAAGAAGCAGCAATTATTTCTTTGACATCCTCTAATGTGGGCACAACATACAAGAGTATTTACATATGAATTTATATTGAATCAAAGGCTAAACATTGTTTAAATTGTAGAAAACTTTAAAGCAAAGGTATTTGTTTGTGTTTTTAACTGTTATTTTGGTTGAAATCTAGATTCTCTGAAAATTGGGTTAGTAGACTGTGCTGTAAACAGAGCACTATGGGAAGATATTTGTTTTGTGATTAAAATAGAACTCAGAATCACCATAAATTATGTAGGTATTGACTAATCTTGGGTTTTAACCTAAATGTCCAAATCTGTGTGAATTCTTATGCTTTTGAAATACAAGCTTTAATTTTAATTTTAACAGATGTTTTTAATTAAAAGGGATATTTTTGGATATCAAGAATTAACATATCAAATGATTGAATAGGGCAGTAGCTCTCATTGTTACTCATGTCCTTGTCTTCCAGGTGATTTTACAACGAGATGCTGCTCTCCCTAGGGATGCTCATGCTGTCGGCCACACAGGTCTACACCATCTTGACTGTCCAGCTCTTTGCATTCTTAAACTTACTGCCAGTAGAAGCAGACATTTTAGCAGTAAGTACAGTAAAATTTATTGATGTCTGAAAACATCTCTTAAAGAAAAACTTTTAAAAAGCCCTGAATTGATGGAATCTTATGTTTTTATCTACAAACATACCCAAGCACACAGTTATTTGAAAGTGGGGTATCTTGTTCATTTTCTGTTGCTTAATATCTAATGTAAGATTTCATGTACAATAAATACCTGATGAGTGATGTTGCTTTTGCTAAAGTGTGTGTGCATACGTGGGTGTTGGCGTACACATACCTGAAAGCTTGTGTATTGATGTAGAATCTTAACTTTTTCTTGGTACCTAGTATGTCTCTAATGACTATAAGATCTCAATAGTATCTCTATTGATAATAATATTTTAAGAAGTTCTACAAGATGTCCATAGAAAATTTCAACCTAAGATTAGCATTAATGGGTCAAAAGAGAACCACAGTGGTCTGACGGTCATTGATGGTGGATAGAAAAGTTTTTAAAGAAGAAAATTGTTCCTTATAATCTTAGAAGTCCTCTCTAGGTTACAGAGAGGACTACTGTCTTCTACACTGGAAAGTGTAGGGACAGTCCCTGACTTAAGATGGTTCAACTAATGATTTTTTAACTTTATGATGGTGCCAAAGCTATATGCATTCTAATGAATAGTCCTTGACTTAACATGAAGTTAATGTCCTGATAAACTCATCATAAGCTGAAAATACTGTCAGTAGAATTAGACTCACAAAACATTTTTGACTTATGATATTTTCAGTTTATGAGGGATTTATGCAAATGTAACCCCATTGTAAGTCAAGGAGCATCAGTTTATATTTTCTATTTGTTACTTCTGTGAAGGTAGAAAAAGAGGAACTAACTCTGTGTGTGTGTGCGCAGATCTATACTCTAGGTCTGTGCTGAGGAGTTGATTGTTTTTACTTTATGGATGCAACTGATTTTCTTAATGATATTAGGTGAGAAATAGAAGGACTAGAATTGTTGCTGACCAAAGCTTGATGTGGTTCTCACCTGTGCTTCTGCATATTGTGGCGCTTCTGAAGGATTCTGTGATCATTCTAGAATTTGGGAAAGCCAGACTGGTTTCTATACAGTAGCTTTTGAAAGCAGAGCAACTCTAATAGTCCATGTAAGATTTCACACCCTCTGTCACCCTCTTTAGTAGGGAACTGGTTAATTAAATTTGTTTTCTGGAATAGTCTGGGTGTTTTCGAGGTGGAGTAGGAGTAGAATTTTTAAGGACTGCATCCATTGCTATTCTAATCTCTCCTCTAAATTGATCCCCAAAATCCTTGGAATATTCTCGGAATGACTTTTGAAATGAGTTAGAGGATTTATGGACCGATCATGGACTGAAGTTCTCCTTGTCTCCCTTTGCTCCTTTGATTTGTCCATTTTGTGTCCTTCTCTTTCTCCCTTCCTCTGTTGTTTCTAATGCCCGTCGCTTCTTTTGTCTTCTTTCCCTCTTTTATACCTGAGGGGGATTTTTATTCTGTGGTCCAGCTGTCTGATGGGGTAAATGACCTTGATCAAATTATTTGGCTGCTGTAAGTGCCTCAGTTTATTTGTAAACTGGAGTGTTGTGGTGATGATTAAACAAGATAAACTGCTTAGAACAGTATCCGACATGTAGTACATGTTTTGTATATCATTTTTATCTTCATTATAATTATCATTCTGATCATCCTTCAGTCACCACCTCAAGAAGATATGAAACTACCCGAGCTGTGTTTTTTTTTTTTTGAGGCAGAGCCTCACTCTGTTGACCTGGCTAGAGTGAGTGCCGTGGCGTCAGCCTAGCTCACAGCAACCTCAAACTCCTGGGCTCAAGTGATCCTACTGGCTCAGCCTCCCGAGTAGCTGGGACTACAGGCATGTGCCACCATGCCCGGCTAATTTTTTCTGTATATTTTTAGTTGTCCAGATAGTTTCTTTCTAATTTTAGTAGAGACGGGGTCTCGTTCCTGCTCAGGCTGGTCTCGAACTCCTGAGCTCAAACAATCCGCCCGCCTTGGCCTCTCAGAGTGCAAGGATTACAGGCGTGAGCCACCGCGCCTGGCCCGGAGCTGTATTTTTTAATTAGAGACAAAACAAAATGCTAGGTGTAGAAGAGCAGTCAATCCTTTTTTGCCAACCGTATTCCCTGTGTAGCAGCCAGGTAAGTGTGGAATGTATGTTGATGTCATCTAGTGAAGGAGCCTGGGAGCTGGTTACTCTCTATGCTGACGCTAAAGGTTAGAAAGCTGACTGAAAACAGATAGCTGTAGGGGAGTGGCTTGTGAAGGCATATAACTGGTAAAAAGGGGAACAGAAAATTAAGGCAGAGGAAGTGGATGTGACACAACCATTCAAAGGAAGTGAGTCAAGCAGTAGAAAATATTAATATTAGCTCTTCCTTTTAATTGAAAAAGCATCCCTGAAATCTGAGTTTGTAGTAATACAGATTTAAATAAATTGGACACCAGGTTGGTTCTAGTTCCATTTGGATTGGAATCGGGACGCTGCAATTGAAAAGATAAGTCAATTTTAGTTGTACTATTTGTATGCCAAGATGCCTTCTGTTGGTAGTTGAATTCTCCCACCTGACTTTTAATTTCCTGACAACAGTGTTTGTCCAACTAGTTGTTGAGTTCTAAGAGGCTGTAGAGATGCTACTAAAGCATGTCACTGACTAGTCATTAAGCCCCCTGTACCGTGAGTACCTGGAAGGCAGGACTGAATCTTTCTAAACTTTATGTTCCTAGTGTCAGTTACACAGCAGGAATTCAATAAATGTTTGAACTCAATAGGCTTCCCTTAGAGATTTAGTTCTATCATATTTTTTTTTTAATAGTGTTTATTCCTTGACACCCAATGCCTGCTATCATGAATAGACTGGATTATATCGCATGATAGTTAAGAGCTCCAGCAATGGCGTTAAAATCTGAGTTGAATTCCAGCTCTACTGCTTGGTAGTTGCATGACTTTGGGCAAATTATTTAACATTTCTTAAATCACAGCTAACTTATTGTAAAAGTGGGAGCGTATCAAAGACAGTGCAGAGTAGTAGGTGAAGAGCCAGGGCTCTGGGGCCAGACCGCCTGAGTTAGGATCCTGGTTCCTCTAATTTACTACAGCAAGTTATTTTCAACATTCTGTGGTCAATCTATAGAATGAGGATGATAGTAAAAGTGGCTTACTTTATAGCGTTGTTGTGAGGATTAAATAAATTAATACCTGTAAAGTGATTAACATGTCTGTACCTAGTGAATGCTCAATAATTGTTAACTGTATATTACTTTATAAATTAAATTAAATCTTCTATTAAGACTTCTGCCGAGAAGGATAATTGATTAAGGAAAAGACCTTTTCAAGATAAGGACTCAAACTCTTATGTGGTAACTACCGAGGGTATGATTCTAGAGATGAGTAACTTTATTTTCTTCTTCAAAATTTTTAACAATGAATATGCTTTAATATCCTAAACATCACTCCTCTCTCCCCCATACCAAAAAAGTAAAACACCTTTTGTTTTGTTTTGTTGGTATTGTTTATGATGGGAATGTTTTTTGTTTTAAACAAAATGATTTTAAGAGGCAGTCTGAGACAATCCTTATTTTGCTGTTAAGGAAGGACAAAGTGGTTTCAAAAAGGGTGTCACTCAATAACAAAACTTATTTCAAGTCCCAATGTTACAAGTACTATAACTGTTCAAGCTATATATTTTATTTCTATAATTTCAGCAATAAAAGGGAAACTCTTCTCACTGCCCATGGCCAGAGCCAGCCTACCTACCCCTGGGCTTCGAGTGCTGGAGCTGGGGGCCTGGCTGCGTGATGTCATCCTCCTGCCCTGGGAGACATCTCTGCGTTCCCTGCTGTACCCCTTAGGGAGGGCTGCAGCAGACTAGGCAGATGCCCGCTGGGAGTCTGTGCTGACCGTGCCCCAGGGGCTGAGGGTGTCAGTAAAGTGCTGTCCAGTGAAAAAATAAAAATTAAAAAAAAAAAAAGTGAAACTTTTCTGTAATAGGAAGTGATAAAAGCGTATGTTAGTATAGTTGTAGATTTCCTGATTTTAAAAGTGCATTTTTTTTTTTAAGTATTGCTTACATGTGTTTGTATTTTTCCTTGGTCTATATTCATTGATCTAGAATCTAGATCAATTTCTTTATTTTATAGTGGTGTCCTTGGCAGGGAAGATAAATAATTTTCCCAAGTTCAACACTAAGCTGATTGTAGTTGAATTAAATCAATTAAAGAAAGATGTTTTAATTAAGACATTAAATGATACATTGTGAAAATGGGTTTAAAAGCATCCTAAAGCACTTTGTAAACTATAGAGTACTCTGCAAATATGAATTATGATTGTTATTGTTGCAACGGGAAATCACCCTAAAGCAATTACTATGTGCACTTGGTGGCCTCCAAGTATACTACTAGACTGATTATCCCAGAGGTAATGGAATGGATAGGTTCTGTGCCCAAATTTAGATGCTTGAATCACACAGTTTATTGAATTAATTACAAACATACAATGAGAAGCGAAGGTAAAAGATGGATATGCTAAGACACTTAGGATCGGATTCAAGTAGAATGCAAGAACCACACTACCTCAATCTTGTGTTACCTGTTACAGTTTGTCCAGCTTCTCTCTATGCTGCATTAGCTTGCCCTGCTGGCAGTATGATTACCAGGACCTGAGTTGAGGGTAAGCCAAGGGGACTTGACAGATGGAAGGTTTCTGGATCCAACATTTGCTTGCTGTTTTAGAGAGACACAGGGCATTTATACTTGGTCACAGCTATGACTTGCTGTTAAACTGTGGAGCTGTTTATTTGCTGTGACACAATAGGCTAGAATGAGGCTCAGCTCTGGCGGTTGACACAAGAGGCTAGAATAGGACTCACCAATGGGTGTTTGATTTAGGGATGACATAGCTATTAATCTGGGTAGGTGATCTAATCCATGCTTTGTGAATATTTAAGGATTACTTGATCCTTCCACCTTTTTCTATCTCTATAACACTCTTACTTCTTTCCTTTTATCTATCTTCAAACTATTCTTTTTTATATTCAAAACAAATGTGTTCTATTTTTTTCTATTTATGGCCTACAGGTTATGAACTGCCTTAATTTCTAGTATGTTATAATTTTTACCTATATTTCAGAAGTTACTTATTTACTCTCTATGCTTAGTTTTTTCCATCTTTCTTGTTTCTCTTGCTGTCTAATAGCAGATAGAACATTGTTAAATGATACAGCAAACACCTCACAATTATTATCACTACTATTATCTTCTAAAAGCACAGAGACCTTTTGTTTTGGAAGAGAACTGATAAATATTGTAGCATAGGAATCTATGTCTGTATGAAAGGTTGGGGGAGGAGTTATTAAAGAGTTAGAATGCCTTCACCTTTCTCTGTGTGTGTATTTCATCGAGTTCGTCTTTTGATTGTTTAACCCTGGATAAAAATGTTCAGCTTATGTCAAAATTGACAGTGCCTTAAAACTGTCATTTGATGCTGCTGCTTTCCCCAGGTAAAGTCATCTTTCATAATCACATCCAGAAATCCTGTAAATCTTTTCTATTAAATCAAGCCCTTATTATATAGAGTAAATAAAATGGAATTCCCTTGCTGAAAAGATGATGTACCTAGAAAATTTCTTTCTAGGAAATTGCGGGAAAAACTCAGAAAGCAGTAGGTTGTTTAATGTTATAGAATTAGTATTACTGTTTGATAATAATATATGAAATCAAAATCCAATTTAAGCAGTTGTGTATGTTGTAAATTGTATATACTCCTTGCTATTTTAGTGGATGCACATTTACAAAGTTGATTTTATTGTAATAAACTGTTATAGTAAATCAGAATTGTGGAAATAACAATTTATATAATTTAATAAACTTTTGTTGTTAATGTTATGTATAAATTGGTTTTAACTTGATTATTTTTAATTTTATATTTAGTATACTTTTGAAAATGCATCGCAGACATTTGATGACCTTCCAGCAAGGTTTGGTTATAGACTTCCGGCTGAAGGTTTAAAGGTAAGAAAATAATGATATATGGTAAAGGCACAATGTAATGAGGTGATTTTTATTATTCTTTTTTACATAAAGAATGAAAACATTTCTTACTATTTATTATTACAAAATCCATACATAGTCCATTTGTAAAGAGTGTGCAGGCTATTCAAAAGGTATGAAAAAGAAAGTGAAAATCACCTATGATTGCATTATTCTGAACTAGCCACTGTTAACATTTCGGTATGCGATATTTTAGGCCTGTTTTTTTTAGGATATGTGCCATATGTGTGTTTGTAGATGTGTGTACGTATATATATTACATATGTGAATATATTTATTTATGTAAATGCTTACACAATGGAGTATAATTCAGCCTTAAAAATAATGAAATACTGTTGTTTGCAAGAACATGGATGGAACTGGAGAACATTATGTTAAGTGAATTAATCCAGACACAGAAAGACAAATCTTGCATGTTATCACTCATATATGGGAGCTAAGCATTAAAACAGTTGATCTCAAGGAGATAGAAAGTAGAATGATGGTTACCAAAGGCTAGAAAGGGTAGTGGGGGGGTGTGGATAAAATGGGGATGGTTAATGGGTACAAAAATTATAGTTAGATAGAATGAAGAGTATTTGATAGTGCAACAAAATGACTATAGTCAAGAAAAAGTTATGATATACTTTAAAATAAATGAAAGAGTGGAATTAGAATGTTCCTAACACAAAGAAGCAATAAATGCTTGTGATGGATACCCCAATTACCCTTATTTGATTAATACACATCGTATGCCTTATCAAAACTTCACATGTACCCTATAAACATATACAACTATTATGTACCCATTAATTAAAATGTAAATTAGTGTAGCCACTGTGGAAAACAGTATGGAGATTTCTCAAAAAACTGCAAATAGAACTGTCATATAATCTAGCAATCCCATTATGGGTATTTGTCCAAAGGAAAATAAATCAATGAATCAAAGGGATATCTCTACTCCCATGTTTATTGCAGCCCAGTTTACAATAGCAAAGATATGGAATCAACCTGAGTGTCTATCCATGGATGAATAAATGAAGAGAATGTGTGTGGTACATACACAATGGAATGCTATTTGGCCACAAAAAAGAATGAAATCATATCATTTGCAACAACAAGGATGGAGGTCATTATGTTAAGCGAAATAAACCAGGCCCAGAAAGACAAATATCATGTATTTTCACTTATATGTGGGAGCTAAAAAAGTTGATCACATGGAGGTAAAAGACTGAAATGATTGATTCCAGAAACTGGGGAGGTGGAAGAGTGAAATCATAGATAACAGAGACTGGGATGTTTGTCTGGGAGACGGAGGAATTAGGAGAGGTTGGTTAATGGGTAAAATTATACAGTTAGTTAGAAGGAATAAGTTCTAATGTTTGATATCAGAGTAGGGTGACTGTAGTTAACAACTAAGTATTGTAGATTTAAAAATATTAATAGCTAGAAGAGAGGACTTAAAAGGTCCGAACACATAGAAATGATAAACACTCAGGTGATGGATGTCCTAAATACTCTTGACATGATCATTACACATTCTATACATGTAACAAAATTTCACATGTACCCCATAAATATCTATAAATATAATGTATCAAAAAATAAAAATACAAAAAACAATTAGAGAAAAGGGCAGTGGATATTTTTAGCATTCTAGAAAGTTGTTGATATAAATTCATCTTTCTCACATTGGAAAGCTATAGCTGATAACAAAATCTGATTGATCACTTCAACTCTTTTGGTCTGTGTTCAAATGTAAAAAAAAGTTAAGACAGCAAGATTCTGTTGACATCATCATCATTTGAAATATTTGGAATCAGCCAAACTTTGGAATCAGTCTTAATTGCTTTTTAGACAAACATTTGGTTTGTTTATTTTTATAAATATCCTTTCCTCCACTTATTGCCTATTTTGTTCTTCACTCAGAGTGTGTGTGTGTGTGTGTGTGTGTGTGTGTCTTGAGGAGACAGTACAGCATAGTGGTTGAGAAGACAGGGTCTGGAGTCAGACTTCTGGGATTGCATGCCTGCTGTGCATAACCTTACACAAGTACCTAACCTTTGAGACTTACTTTCCTCATCTGTAAAATGGGGATGATATTAATAGCTACATCACAGAGTTATTGCACAGATTGATTGAATTAGTACATTTAAAGGGCATAATGCATGGCTCATAGTGCTGAGTGCCATGACTCAACAAATGTGAGATTTGTTGACTTCTTGCTATTACTGTAATTATTATTAATTCATAACTTCAGGTATTCATTAACAAAACAACTTACAACTTTTCTCCCTCTCTTCCCACTTGCACTTTTACACTCTTACTAAAAGAAAGATGCTTTGTTACCTTGCTTTTGGCTTTTCTTTTGACATTATCACTGGATATGCACATATTAAATTTTACTAATTGTATGCTTTGCCATTCAGTGCAAGCCAAAGGGAAGGAAAGTCTAAGACTCTTCAGCCTAGAACAATCTTTTAAACAAAATCACTTTATCAATTTTTTTTCTCTCTTTATGACTTTATTAACCAGTATAATTTGTCAAGAACAGTAACTATTTCCATAACATTTACCCTGAAATACTGCATAGTTCGAAATATCTTCTGAAGCATTAAAACAAGATTATGTTTACTGTGGTTTTTAAGTGTCGGTAATTTGACTATTCCATTTAAAAATTAATAAACTTCAGCTGAGTGTGGTGGCTTATGCCTGTAATCCTAGCACTTTGGGAGGCCAAGGCAGGAGGATTGCTTGAGATCAGGAGTTCGAGACCAGCCTGAACAAGAGTGAGACCCCATCTCCACAAAAAATAGAAAAATTAGCCAGGCATGGTGGCATGCACCTATAGTCCCAGCTACTCAGAAGGCTGAGGGAGGAGGATCCCTGGAGCCCAGGAATTTGAGATTGCAGCAAGCCATGATGATGCCACTGTACTCTAGCCCAGGCAACAGAGTGAGACCCTGTCTCAAAAAAGAAAAAAAAAATTAGTAACCCAAATCACTTTAAAAAGCTGCTTGGCGGTATTTATTAAAGCTTGATACCCTGTGACTCATCTTGTTATATCCTATGATTCCACTTCTGTGTATATGTTTAATAGATATGTGTGTATACATGTGTTCACAAAAAGACTTTTTATCATAACACTATTTATAATAGCCACAAACTTGAAATTACCCGAATACTCAAGAACAGTAGAATAAACTGTGGTATAGTCACACATTGGAATACTATGTAGAAGTGAAAATGAAAGATTTATAAAGTATTTCTCAATAGTTGAGATGCTCAACAGTAAAGATGAATCTCTCAAATATAGTACTGAGAGAAAAAAGTAGAAAAGAGCATTTATTATGTTGTGTGGTTCTGTTTATGTCAAGTGTAAAATCAGGCAAAAAGAAATCTAAGCCATTAGAAGTTCATATAGTATCATTGGGGATGTCGTTGGGGAATGCTGACTGGCAGGAGGGATGGGGGGAGCTTCTGGAGTGCTGTTAATGATCTGTTTTTTCATACAGGTGTGTTCAATTTGTGACAGTTCATCAAACAGAAAATTATGGGATTTTTTTTCCCCTTTGACTAATATACATTATAGTCCTAAAAGCTTTTTTAAAAGAAAAGTAACATATTTATATATCATAAACCTATTGCATTATATATTTAATTATACGTTTGATGATATTGAGATACCTGTCTGCATGCACTAGTATTTTTCAGAATCCCTGTTTAATTATCAGAGGATTACAACAAAAAAGATAAGAAAGGTGGGCATCCAGGTTCTGAGTTTCCTGGGCACTGGTAGGTTTTTTTAGTCCTCCTACATAGTAACGTAAGGTGCCCCATCAAAGATAGAGATGAAGAGCATCTTTGATTGCAGAGCAAGCATTCTTTCAACAAGAAAGTATTGGCCCAGGAGGGTGATACTGAGCAGGTGGCTTTGGCTTAAGGCAGCACCTTCTTGGCCACTCTTATTTTAGGGACCAGAGAGTTCTGTCAAATTAATTGGCAAAGTTCGTTATGCTACTGGTAGACTTTGTGGTTGAAACTGTGTACTTAGTTTTAAATGACTCACATCTGAAGGAAGGATAGGAATTAGTAAACTATTTTTGCAAGTTATTTTTAGTATAATTCACAGGAAAGATAATATTTAACACTAAATTTAAGAAGGCTTCAGTCAATTTTCTATCAAGACAAAAAGAATGATTTTTGGATTTTTAGCTTATGTGTGCTTGATTTTTATAAATTTTCTTAGGTTTAAAAATAACACGTGCTTGTTGACAGATTCAACAACACAGAAATGACTAAAAAGCAAAAATCCTTTTTTAGTTTCATTTGTAGACCCTTTTTGTGTCTGTACATATCATATTTCATTGATTCTACAATGCATTTTATTACGCCACATTTTAACATCTCTGGAGTTGGGATGTATCTTTCAATTGTATCAGCCAGGTGGCATTTATGATGGTGTTGTCATCACCTGGACATGGGAAATTTGGCTGTAGTTTATATTGTTTTCTCTTCAGTTGAGTTATATGCCTTTTGATACTATATGGGTTGACTTTAATTGCTGTTATTAGTATAAGCATGTTGAAAAGATTTCCTGCACTGTGTGATTTGGCATTAAAGCAAAAAGTTAGCGTGTGCAGAAAGGCACAGAAAAGAGAGCAGGGTGTAAATTTAACAAGAGTGAAGCAAATATTCATTGTTGGAAGGATGACCAAGTTCTATTTCCTTGGAAAGCAAAAACTAAGTGCTATGTGGAATCAAGAAGAGGAGGTATTCTATGAGTAAATGAAGGACTGATGCATCTTATACCAGAAATGTGCAAAAGCTTTGCTTATCACAAGCAGTGTAACCTAAGGCGGGAAAAATTGCCAAATCCTGTGGAATAGATGGTTGGCATGACCAGTTCAAGCACCATGCAGAACTGTTGTTAAGGCATTGTGTCATAGCTTTAGTTGCTCATTTCTTCTTATAAATGAATTCTTTTTGTATGTTTATTCATCTTTTTACATCTGTTGAGATAAACATTTGGCTTTTCTCTTTTAATCTAGTCATAAACAGTTTGTATTAATACGTTTTCTGATGTCAAATCATCCTACATTCCTGGGAAAGTAACTTGATATTTTCTTTTTAAATTCATAATTATCTTGTCTTTATATATATATATCTAGCTCGTTTTTTAATGGTTGCATTATTTTTCTATTAATATACTATGGTTTTTAAATAGTTGCCTGCTGATGTGCATGATTTTCAGTTTTTGTTATTAAAAACAATGTAGCAGTGGCCATCTTTCCATGTATACCTTTATATATTTAGGCTAGTGTTTCTGTAGAATAAATTCCTAGAAGTTTATTTATTAGATGCATTTTCATTGTTCCAGTATCAATGAAAGAAAGTTGAAAGTCAAATTTTAAAAAGTATTTGCTTGGTTTAGAAATGTCAAATATTATTGAAAAATATACCATCATGTTAACAGTGGTTGTCTTCGTGGTGATTGGCTTATGTGTGATTTTTTAAAAAATACTTTAATTTAAAAAACTGAATGCTCATTAAACCAAATACTGCTTGAGAACTTCGGGGATTGTGAGCAGTTGTAGTTGCTGTATGATACATCAAGGAATGCAAAACATATGAAACAAATTAAAAACATGTTTGTAGAGGTAAGTTGATTGATTCATTGAGTGAAAGAAAGATAACTTATTGCCAATTCTTTTTCAGGGTTTTTTGATTAATTCAAAACCAGAGAATGCCTGTGAACCTATAGTGCCTCCACCACTAAAAGACAATTCATCTGGCGCTTTCATTGTGTTAATTAGAAGACTTGATTGTAATTTTGATATAAAGGTACTATTTTTTTTTCACTTTTTTGTTTACTGTTTCTTTAGTTAGCTAATTTAAATTCTCCTTTGTTTCAGAAAAGATTTAAAATTTAGAAAGATTAAAAATGAACAAGCTGATGAGGATATAAATAACTACTATTGGTTCTAAGAATTTTCAGGCATTTGTTGGACATCTTGAGTGGTGGTTTAATAGTGGAATTTTGGTCTAATCTAGGAATGGAAACTTAACTTCAGCCTTTAGTTTTATGCCTGGACCCTTCCGGTATCAATACAACACTTACATCTATACCTGTATCTACACTGACCTTGAGATTTCTCTTTTGTAATAACTTTGTCCCTGTGTATATTAATAGCTTGTCTCTCTGAAATAGGTTATTCTGGCATTTCAGATAGCAAAACAAAGTTTGCCAGAGGACCTCCCTCACCATGTATCACCAGTGCTGCTCTAGAGGTGTGGTTTTAAAAGTCTGTTTTTGGATTGGTCTTGGCAAAAGAGCCACATTGAGACCTACATAAAACAAGTCTTGATGTTATTTTTATTGGACTACCTCAGAGCCGAGTGTCATATAGTGTCTTGCATGTATCTCACAGTATAGGACACAGAATATTATTTCATGTACTTTTCATAGCTTGATCTTAGATGATTTTTCTGTTCAGTAGGAAAGACTGCCCTTGACTCTTGCTGTGCATGAATTTTTTTCTCTGCTTCTTTCATTACATGGTAGAAGTGACACCTCCATAATAAACTTATTAAAGGAATAAAATGTTGAATGTAAAGGGATTTGAAAATGTAAAGCACTTTGTAAATGGTAGGTATTGTTACTACAGTATATTACTTCCAAATCTAGACTCTCAGTTGCCTTTAATGGGAAATAAATTAGAACTTGAGGTCAAATGGAGTAGACTTCCTGCTCCTTAGCATTGTTTATATAGTTTGAATTTAAACTGTTACAGGATTTGATTCAGAATTAAACTATAATAATTATAGATTGCTCGAATCAAAATGAAATATTGTTCTGTTTCATTAATTTCTTGCTGCTAAGATATTAAATAAACTAATTCTGTTGATTCCAAGGTTTATCGCACTATTCTGCATAATTTCTAATTTAGTACAGTGTTTGGTATCTAGAAACTAGAATACTTTTTTGTTATTGGTATAACTTTGTTTTTTAGGCAGGGATGAGAGATGGTTCACTTTGAAAGTTCAGGAAATATTGTCATCAAACATTTATTTTTAAGGATGAAAACACAACTCAGGTATGAATAGGATAGAGTTGTTAACCCTCTTGTCCCTTTAGTGGATCCTCATCATAAGTCTGAATACTTCTAATGGAGTTTTGTGATTTATTCATTACTCCAGCTCTTTTCATCTCCTGCCTTGAATTTCAAGCTGTAGCCATACCACCTTGTTGAGCTTTCTCAGCTTGCCATGCCCTTCTGACTACCCCTTTGTGTCTTTACACATACTGTTTTCCCTTTTCAAGATCTCTGCCCAAGATGACCTTTACACCCATTAATCTGTTTCATCGGTTATGTGCCAGCTGAGGATGTTACCTCCTTTGGAATCCTTACTTTTCCTTTTTTTTCCCCTCTTGCAGAGCAAATCATTCCAGCTCAATTTGCCACCCCTCTACTTTGTAAATACTTCCTTCATTTCTCTTTATCACATTGTGTTTTTTTATATTAAATATATGTCACTTATTTGTGAGCTGATGGTGTTTAGAGTTCATGTTTTAATTATATTTGTATATCCAGTTTGTATTACAGTGCAGACTAGGTGATCAATAAAGGTTTATTAAATCCAACTATGCAATAGTAAGGCTTCCGCTTTTGTGTATAATGCATTCTTAAAAAACATGTACATGTTAAGAAACACGTAAAAAAAGTTTAAATTGAGCCATTCTCATGTTCGAAAGGAAAATATTAAAAAATTTCCTATAATATTTCACCATGTATATGCAGTTTTAATGGTTAAGATTCTAGTCTTTTGTACATACTCTTTAACTTTGTTATTTTTTCCTTCACAAATATACAATGGAGTATTTTATGGCCATTTAAGGCTAACGATTCCTTACTCATGCCATTCCTAATGATTTCTGTCTTTGTCTCAGTTATATTAAATTTATGGGATATCAGTTTAGAAGGGAGACAAAGATTATAATCAGGGTCTGGAAAGAGGCTACGTACATGTGAATCCAATCTTTATCATTTACTAGCAGTGTGATCTTGGGCAAATTGTTTTACCTCTGTGTACCTTAATTTCTTTATCTGTAAAATAAGAATTATAATGTTTCCTACATCATAGGATTGTTATAAAGATCAAATAAATTAATCAATGTTAAATTCCCTTCAAACAGTCCCTTGGACCTAGGAAAGAGGTGGTGGGCATTAGCTGTTTATGTTCCATGCTTTTTACCATTGAAGTTAACTAGAATAAAGTTAAAGATGGCAAAGATGCTGTTTTTCAGAAATGAAATTATTGTCTGATAAGTCACACTGTGATATAGTAACTCAGTGTCAGCTGATGTGTAAAATTTCCAATTTGGCTTACCAAAGACAGTTTTGTCATGCCAGCAAGTAATGTGTTAAAATATAAATTTCATAAATTCATAAGAGTAAGAATTATGGATTACCTGTCAAGGTAGTGTGAATGGGTAAGGATAAAGTCATCATGGTTACATGATGGAACATGGAAACAACTAGAATCTCATCCCCAAAAGAATAACCTTTCTAGGGTGGTTACTGGTGGTATGTTATTGGCTTTATTAGCTATATAATTTTTAGATCAGAAATCTCTGACTGCATTTAATGAGCTTCCAAACTGATAATTCTGTACAGTTTTGTATTAGGTATATTATGAAATCTGACCATCAGTATATGGACAATACTTTTCAGAACTGCAAATATTTCTTTGTAGATAGTTTTTTTTTTTTTTTGAGACAGAGTCTTGCTCTGTTGCCCAGGCTAGAGTGCGGTGGCGTCAGCCCAGCTCACAGCAACCTCAAACTCCTGGGGTCAAGCGATCCTTGTGCCTCAGCCTCCCGAGTAGCTGGGACTACAGGCATGTGCCACCATGCCCGGCTAATTTATTCTATATAGATTTTTAGTTGTCTGGCTAATTTCTTTCTATTTTTGGTAGAGATGGGGTCTCATTCTTGCTCAGACTGGTCTTGAACTCCTGGCCTTGAGCAATCCTCCCGCCTCGGCCTCCCGAAGTGCTAGGATTACAGGTGTGAGCCACCGTGCCCAGCCTGTAGATAGTTAATAGTGGTTCATTCATGCATATCCACAATTTTGTATGAGTGCATTGACTTAAAATAGGAAAATAATTCATTTCCTTATTCCTCACGTAGCTCACTAGGAATGAGTAATGAGTCATTTCCTTAATTCAGCAATATCCATGATGCTACAGTTGATAGTTGCAAGGTTATTTTTTGGCAAGCCTCCTATCCAAAGTGGCATTCAGATTATCTCAGACAAATGAGAATTGGCTCTACCTTTTAAAGTTTTCCTGGGAGAAAGAACCCTTTCCATCGTAGGTAGCAAAGAGAAAAGAAGCAAAGAATAAATTTATAAAGATGTCTTCGATGATTAATGGTGGTGGGTATTTCAGGATTTACTCTTTGCAGCTCTTTATATTTGTTAAAAATATGAATATTGTAATTAAAGAAAGCTATACTTTTCTCATTTCTTCCTTAAAAGTAAATGATGAAGTTGAATTTGTTTACTACAATAAAGAAAATGGCAGATTTTCTTCATAAAAACCATCCCAGTGATTTATGACTCAGAGATAGCCATTAAGACAGCAGAAATTCAATTAACATTTCTTGGAGGGTAGGGAATTCCATTCTAAATAAAGACAGCATTGGTTTAATTTTTTTATCTTCTGTTGAGAGAAGCACATGTGAACCTTTTAATCTATATTGCCCAAAAGAGATGCAGCAAAACTCATACTCAGAATCAGTATTTGAATATGTAGAATATCCAGAAAGCCAGTGAGAGGAACTATTGACTACATGTCAGCTTCTTATTCTGAAGATAATAGCTTATACTCACACTGACAAAAACTGTATCCTCTGGAATATACAGCTCTTTGGAGGAACAGCAAGATATCGCTATTTTGTTTGTGTTTGTACTGCGATAGTCTTTTTTACTGTGACAAAATGTAATTGTTTGGAAAATATAATTGTTTGGAAATGTTAGCTTTTGGTGAACATTTGAGGTTAAAGCACAATGTTGGCTCTTTGATAAATAAGTGAAGCTATATTAAATCTTTTAATTAAAAAAGTGACTTTGAAGCATTCTGAGGGAGACATTTTCAGAATGCTTGAGTTGGCTTCCCAGTGGGAAATAACATTTTTTTAATCTGTAAAAATACCTGACTAGTCAAAGAACATTAAAATAATCACTTAGAATTTTTCAGAGCTATACAAGTTTCTGTGTTTATAACCAAATAAGGATTGGTTATAAAAAAATCTGACCATTGTCATTACATACCAAGATACCTCCACTATATGGTTATGATGGAAGTCAGTAGTTTCTTCGAGTAGTCAATTTACTGTATTTTATCTGGACTTTAGGGAAGGTTGGTAAATAGAAATGATGCAATGTGTATACTTTATTCAGCAATATGTGCTAAATTTTGTTACCATCTTATTCACTAATGATTATTTTTGAAGATGCTGCTGCAAAGCTATCTAAGCCAGTTATCAAGAAGGCTGAAAGGACTTAGATATTATTTTCCTTCCCGAACTCCCCCCTTTTTTTTGCATGAATGGCGGCACATTTGGATTGTAGATGATAAAGAATATGTTGGTACTCTTCACAGCTATTTTCTGCTGGAATGTGGCTTTAACAAAACTTAGCTGGGATACAAAACCTTTACTTTACCTGACTTCTGCCTCTTTTTCAAGTCTCATCTGTACTTTGTCCCTCCTCCCACCTTATAAGAATTTACAAGTCCCAATATATGCTGAGCAGTCTTCCTCCCTCTCTTGCGGTTTCTGTCATGTCCTCCACCTGGAATGTCATCCCTCTACTTGTCTGTCTGGCCAATCTGACTTTATTTTAGATCTAAGATGAAGTATCTCCTGTCTGAAACCTTTCCTGATTTTCTCCAAAGTAGAATTGATCATGTCTTCATATATCGTTTGATCCCATGTCAGTCTCTGTAAGCTCTGTGAGGGAAAAGATTATGCTTTTGATTCTGTAGTTCTAGTGCTTGATACATCATATGGTACTTGGTAGACGATTAAAAAAAATTTGCCTAATGAACTATTTTTAAAAACCATGACAGCTTATAATAAAATTTTAATCAATTAAGGAATAAACAATATCATTGGACCCTTCCATTGGCTTCATGTTCATTTCACTTGATACTTTGAGAAATATTTCTAAATCTAGGTATTCATTTATCTCACAAACATTTTTTCCAGGTCCAAATGTTTTATGAGAATTTAGAAAAATTACTGCAAACATTTTTAAGATTATTTAAATGACCACATCATAGTAAAGTATTTTTTTTTTGTAAGATTTTATCTTTATTTTTTAGATTTTGTTATCTTATAAAATAATCTTCCAGTTTCCCTTTCTAGGCTTATCTTTCATTATCCTCTTACAGACTCCAGGCAAACACATTACTTGGTATTCCCTGAACGTGCTCTATACCTCTATTTTAATATTTCAGTAGTACTGAACAAGTAGATTTGACCTTAAGTAGAAATTAAACTATGAAAATTACCTGAAAGTCATTTAATATCACTATTTATTTTTCTTCCTATTTTCTATATTCATCCAGAGTGATATGTAACATTTTTTATTAATCTCTTTCACAATCATGTTTAAATAATGCCATTAAAGGAGTATATTCAAGGATGCCCGTGGATGGAAACATTTCTACCCATATGTGCTTCAAACAACTTTATGCTACTGGTTCATTTATTCATTCATTTCGTCTACCATTTAATTGGTAAACGTGCCTACATTTTTAAAATTTATATATGATATTTTATATATTTATAGCATACATGTGATATTTTGTTACATGCGTAGAATATGTAATAATCAAGTCAGAGTATTGAAGCATCCATCACTTTGAGTATTTGTCATTTCTATAGGTTGGAAACATTTCAAGTTCTCCTAACTACTTTGGAGTATACGATACATTGTCTAACTTTAGTTACTCTACTCTCCTATCAAACATTACAACTTACACCTTCTACCTGTATATTTGTACCCATTGACCAACCTCTCTTCATCTTCCCTTCTCACCTACAAACCCTTCCCAGCCTCTGGTATCTATCATTCTATACTCTATCTCCATGAAATCAACTTTTTTATCTCCCCATATGAGTAAGAACATGCAAAATTTGTCTTTCTATGCCTGGCTTATTTCACTTAACATAATGACTTCCATTTCCATCCACGTTGCTGCAGATGACATGATTACATTCTTTTTTATGGCTGAATAGTATTCTATCATTTATATATACCACATTTTCTTAATCCATTCATCTGTTGATGGACACATAAGTTGATTCCATATCTTTGCTATTGTAAATAGTGCTGCAATAAACATGAGAGTGCAAGGTAACCCTTTGATATACTGATTTGTTTTCCTTTGGATAAACACCAGTAGTGAGTTTGCTGGATCGTATGGTAGTTTTATTTTTAGTTTCTTTTTTTTTTTTTTTTTTTTGGGAAATCTCCATACTGTTTACTAGTGGCTATACTAATTTACATTCCCACCAACAGTATATAAGAGTTCCCTTTTCTCTGTATTCTTGCCAGCATCAGATATTTTTTATCTTTTTAATGATAGCCGTTCTAACTGGGGTAAGATGATATCTCTTTGTGGTTTTGATTTGCATTTCCCTAAAGATTAGTGATGTTGAGCATTTTTTATGTATCTGTCAGCCATTTGTGTGTCGTCTTTTGAGAAATGTCTATTCATGTCCTTTGCCCACTTTTTAATGGGGTTATTTGTTTTTTAATGTTGAGTTGTTCGAGTTCCTTATGTATTTTGGAATTAATCCCTCATTGAATGAATAGTCTGCAAATGAAAATTTTCTCCCATTAAGCAGGTTGTTTCTTCACTCTGTTAACTGTTTCCTTTGCTGTGTAGAAGCTTTTAGGTTGATATAATCCCATTTGTCTATTTTTGTTCCTGTTGTCTGTGTTTTTGAGATGTTAGCCATAAAATCTTTGCCTAGATCAATGTCCTGAAGTTTTTTTCCTTTGTTTTCTTTTAGTAGTTTTATAGTTTTGGGTCTTACATTTAAGACTAATCCATCTTTCATTGATTTTTGTATATGGCAAGAGATAGGGTCCAGTTTCATTCTTCTGCATATGGGTATTTGGTTTTCCCAGCACCATTTTTATTGATGGTTTTATTTCCCCAATGTATTTTCATGATGCCTTTGTTGAAAATCAGTTGATTGTAAATACATGCATTTATTTCTTGATTCTCTATTCTGTTCCATTGGTCTATGTGTCTGTTTTTATACAGATACCATGGTGTTTTGGTTCCTATAGCCTTGTAATATATTTTGATGTCAGATAGTGTGATGCCTCCAGCTTTGTTCTTTTTGCTTAGGATTGCTTTGGCTATTCAGGTTATTTTTTGGTTCCATACAAATTTTATGACTGTTTTTCTATTTCTATGAAAAATGATGTTGGTATTTTGATAGGGATTGCATTGAATCTGTAGATTGCTTTGGGCAGTATGGTTATTTTAGCAGTATTAATTCTTCCAATCCATGAACGTGAGATGTCTTTCTATTGGTTTGTGTCCTCTTGAGTTTCTTTCATCAGTATTTTGTAGTTTTCCTTATAGAGATCTTGCACCTCCTTGGTTAAATGTATTCCTAGGTATTATTATTATTATTGTTATTGTAGCTACTATAAGTGGATTGTCCTCTTTATTTCTTTCTCAGGTAGTTCATTATGGTATATAGAAACATTACTGATTTTTGTACGTTATTTTGTATCCTGAAACTTTACTGAATTTATTTATCAGACCTAAGAGTTTTTTGGTGGAGTCTTTAGGTTTTTCTAGATATAAGATCATATCTTCAGCAAATGGGGACAATTTGACTTCTTTTCCAATTTGGATGCCTTTTATTTTTTTCTCTTGCCTCATTGCTTTGGCTAGGACTTCCAGTACTAGTTTGAATAGGAGTGGTGAAAGTGGGCATCTTTGTCTAGTTTCAGCTCTTAGGGGAAAGGCTTTCAGCTTTTCTTCAATTATTGTGATGTTAACTGTAGGTTTGTCGTATATGACCTTTATTATTTTGAAGTATGTTTTGTCTATGTGTAGTTCACTGAGAGTTTTTATCATGAGGGAATGTTGAATTTTATGGGATGATTTTTCTGTATGTATTATGATGATCATATGGTTTTTGTCCTTCATTCTGTTGATGTAATGTGTCATATTTGTTGTTTTGTGTATGTTGAACCATCCTTGGATCCCTGGGATAAATCTCACCTGATC
>NW_012143856.1:9942322-9942825 GCF_000956105.1 Propithecus coquereli | reverse complement strand
CTTCGGGTGGTGCACATTGCACTCTTTGTGTATGCATATACCCGTCCCCTCCTCCCTCCACTTCCTCCCCCCTCCCCCCTGCCCAACATCCAACAGATGTTATTCTTATATGTGCACTTATGTGTTGATCAGTTAATACCAATTTGATGGTGAATACATATGGTGCTTGTCTTTCCATTCTTTATAAGGCCAGAACAAACCCCAGATGTTCTATTTCTTTACTATAGATTCTTTCTTTTTGCTCCCTAATAATATTTTCTTTTCCTCTAGCTTGATCTTAGCTTAAAAAACCCATGGGTATGTCTTTTCTAACTTCAGCTTCTTGGAAGTAGTAGAGCTTACATTTTATGCAGGTCTTATGTACTGAGCTTTCAGTACAGTACCCAGAACACCAGAAACAATGAACAGACAGTGAAGGAGTGTATGCAAAGATCTGTCACTGGGTGGCGCTGAGCATCAAAATTCTCATTGTAATTGCTCCATCACAGTTATTTTTTAAGTGC
>NW_012143856.1:9937000-9942272 GCF_000956105.1 Propithecus coquereli | reverse complement strand
TTCATTCATTGATCATTTGTATTTTTTTTTAGTCTCTATTTCATTTAGTTCTGATCTTTATTATTTTTTTCCTTCTACTAATTTTTAGTTGGTTTATTCTTGGTTTTCTATTATAGTTCCTTGTGGTACATTATTAGATTGTTTATTTGTAATTCCTCTACTTTTTTGATGTAGAGATTTATTGCTATAAAATTCCCTCTTAGCACTGCTTTTGCTATATCCCATGAGTTTTGTTGTGTTGTGTTTAGATTTTTGTTTGTTTCAAGAAATTTTTTGATTTCCTCCTTGATTTTTTCCTTGATCCAATTGTCTTTTAGGAGCATGTTGTTTAATTCACAGGTATTCATATAGTTTCCAAAGTTCCTCTTGATTTGTAGTTTTATTCCATTGTGGTCTGAGAAGATACTTGAAATGAATTTGAGTTTTAGAAATTTGTTAAGACTTGTTTTGTGTCCTAATGTATGGTCTATCCTGAGGAACGTTCCTTGTGCTGATGAGAAGAAGTGTGTTATGTGGCTGTTGGATGAAATGTTCTGTAAATATCTGTTAGGTCCATTTGGTCTGATGTGCTGTTTAAATCCAATGTTTCTTTGTTGATTTTCTGTCTAGATGATCTAATGCTGAGAGTAGGGTGTTGAAATTGCCAACGATTTTTTTTATTAGAGTCTGTCTCTCCCTTGAGATCTAATAATATTTGCTTTATATAGTTGAGTGCTCTGGTGTTGGGTGCATGTATGTTTAGAAATCTTGTATCTTCTTGCTGAATTGATCCCTTTATCATTGTACAATGACCTTCTTTGTCTCTTTTTACTGTTTTTGACTTAATGTCTGTTTATGACTTACTGTCTGTTTTATCTGATATAAATATAGCTACTCCTGCTTGCTTTTGGTTTCTATTTGCATGGAATGTCTTTTTCCATCCTTTTATTTTCAGTCTTTATGTGTTTTTATAGATGAGATGAGTTTCTTGTAGGCAGCATATAGTTGAGATGTGGTTTTTGGTTTTTTTTTTTCCCAGCCAGCCAGCCTACATCTTTTAAGTGGAAGGATTAAACTTTACCTTTGAGGTTATTATTAATATATGCGGGCTGTCTGTTATTTTAGTTATTCATTTCTGATTGTTTTATATATCCTTTGTTCCTTTTGTTTTCTCTTATTGTTTATCATTGTGTTTTGCTGGAATTCTGTAGTAGCAACATTTAAATCCAATGTTTCTTTGTTAGTTTTCTGTGTAGATGATCTGTCTACTGATCTGTCTACTTCTGAGACAGCCCTATTCTTGGATACGGCTGGTGTAGTGGTGATGAATTTCATCAGATTTTGCTTGTCTGGGAAAGACTATTTCTCCTTCATTTATGAAGGATAATTTCTCTGGGTATTGTATCCTTGGTTGGAAGTCTTTTTTTTTTTTTTTCCTTTTTGTACTTTGAATATATCATCCCATTCTCTGCTGGTCTGTAAGGTTTCTGCTGAGAAATCTACTATAGTCTGCTGGCCATTTCTTTATAGATAACTAGATGCTTTTCTTTTGTTTTTTTTTTTTGTTTGTTTTTTAAAGAATTTTCTCTTTTTCTTGGACTTCTGATGGTTCGACTATAATGTGCTATTGAGAAGACCTTTTTAAAAATTTTTATCTTATTACTTCTGCCCGGCCTCTCCCTGAGAAGACATTTTTGAATTGTATCTATTTGAGGATCTTTGAGCCGCCTATATCTGGATTTCTAAATCCCTTACTAGATTTAGGATGTTCTCAGTTATTATTTCGTTAAGTAGGTTTTCTATCCCTTTCATTTTCTCTTTGCCTTCTGGGACACTGAAAATTCATTTATTTGGTTGCTTTATGGTGTCCCGTATGTCATATAGACCTTGTTCATTTTTTAAATTCTTATTTTTCTTTATTTTTGTCTGACTGGGTTATTTCAGAAGACCTTAAGTTCTGAAATTCAAGTTCTGAAATTCATTCTTCTGCTTGATCTAGTCTATTGTTGAGGCTTTCAGATATATTTTGTATTTCACTGACTTAATTCTTTAGTTACAGAATTTTTGTTTGGTTCTTTTTTTAATGATGCCTATTTTTTTGGTAAATTTCTCATTCATATCCTGAATTGTCTTTCTGATTTCTTTGTATTGTTTTTTATGAATTATATTGTATCTCATTAATCTTCTTTAATATCATTATTTTGGATTTTTTTCCAGAATTTTGTAAATTTCTAATTGATTGGGATCTGTTGCTAGAGAATTATTATGCTCCCTTGGAAGGGTCATACTTCCCTGCTTTTTCATCTTTCCTGTGTCCTTATGTTGATGTTTGCGCATCTAGTGCAACAGTCACTTCCAATTTTTTGAATTCGCTTTTGTAGGGGAGGAGTTTTTTCTGAACATGTGTTTATGCTATTGGTTGGGTAGGGCACTTTTGTTTTGATTCTGGGTGCGTGCAGTAGTGTAGTCTCTATATGATTTCTTTGGCTGTAAATAACGCGTCAGTGGTGTCTGTGATTTCCTTGGTGGCTTGGGGTACAATTGTTAGTGCAGATCATGGTGAAGTTTTCCTGGCAACTGGAACACCAGACCCCAGCCTCCAGACCCTAGTCATGGCTGCGGTGGGCTGAGTGTGCCTGTCCTTGGGCCCCAGGATGGTGTATGCTGAGAGCAATGTTTGCAGGTCTGGGCAGGCTGATTCTTGGGCCTCCAAGTGGCTTGCTCAGGTACTAGAAATGACAGTAGTGGGTCAGGCAGTTAGACAGGTTCTCAAGCCCATGGGCAATGGGGATGGCCATGGGTGACAGCAGTAGCAGTGTTGGAACAGTCTTATGGGAACCAAGCAGTCCATACTGATATTAGCCATGGCTGCGATGGGTTGGTCTTACTGTTCCCCAGACCTGCAGGAGGCAACTACAGGTGAGTGCCAGCTGTGATGGTAGCAGCAGGTTGATTGGGCCTAACCTCGGACCCTGGGAGGAGTGCTGAGGTGCCACCAGTGGTGGACTGGGCCAGCCAATTCCCAGTCCCCTAGAGAGTCTGCTTAGGTACTGGGTGGTGTGTGCAGGTGGTAGCTGTAGTAGGCAGGGGCTGGGTGATTTAGCCTGCTGGCAGAACACTCAGGTTGGGGCAGCAGCAGCTGCGCTATGACCCTGCTACTTGAGAGGATGAGGTTGCTTTACCTGGGAGCAGCCTTAGACAGGCAGTTGAGGGGCTTATGCTTTGTTCACATCTTGTCCCCCAGCAGCCCCCAGCAGCGGTGGTTGGGGGCAGTGGAATACTGTTGCCTGTGACTCCCACCTCAGCCTGTTGGCAGGGCAGGACTCAGTCTGTTCAGGTAGGGGCTGTGCTCTCAAAATGGTGCCATGATGCAACTGCCTGGAACTTGGGGGTTTGTGGGATCCAGTGTTGAGCCCTCTCTCTGGAGCAATGCCTTCGTGCAATCTCCAGGCAGCTCTCTGTGTTAGTCTCCGGGCCCACAAGAGTTGAGAGGCTTTCCATCATTAGGCTTTTAGGTGTCTGCGGTGGGAAAGTGGACCACTGGGATTCTCTCACTTGTCTTTTTCCCACATTAGGAAGCTGCTCCATACTCCCAGCTGATTGTGGCTGAACAGGTTGTCTCTTTCCTTGTCATTCCTTGCATTTGGTGCTTCCTGTTACCTTGTCAAATTCCAGTGTTCTTTCTTAGATAATCTAGTTGAAGTGTGATTATATACTTGGTATTTTTATTCCTCTCTGTGGAAGAGGCAAGTACCAGATACATATAATTAGCCATCTTGAAGCCCCTCTCATACCTGCATTTTAATGATTAAGTTCCTTTATACACAAATTTATTCAGTATTAAAATAACAAAGCAAAATTCCCTCTTACTAGGAAAGTAATATTCAGTGAAAGAAAAAGGATGAAAAATATTAAATTACATGTGCTTAACCCTAACCTAATAAAGGCATATAATGCCAGTAACTTTCTTTATATATCTCTTCCCCACACTTCTTTTCCTTCAAAATTTTCACATGGGTGTCATTTCATCATAGACATCAGAATTCTAGACCATATACTTTTCATGAGACTTACTGCTTTTATTTTGAGCTCAACCAATAAAATGTATTAAAATCAAGACATTCATATTACTTAGATCCACTGTAAATGAAGAACATCTAGGTAAGGAGAAAAGATGGGATTTAAAGAAAGAAAGAAAGATAGCTTATATCACTGAACTCTTAATGAGAGTAAAAATGTCGTCGTAAGAGCCTAGTACTGTCTTCTGAGGGGTAACTCTACCCAGTATGGCCTGCAGCGATCCTAAAATAATGTACAGGAAAGAACAGTGTTGGAATGGGATGTAACATTGACATGGTTGCTTGTCATGGTTCTGGATCTTATTTCAACAATTGATTATTCCCTACCATAAAGTTCTTAGGAATTTTTATCCAATAGATAAAATTAACAGTATTTACATTCACATCTCAATCCTCTATGTATTGCTCCATTCTCATCTGCATTGCTTTGATCACTTGTGAAAGAAAATCTGCTTAATTTCTTTTTACTTTTCTAGACTGAAAAAGAAGATCATAGCTAGGTTTTGAGAAATATCTCTATATTCTAAGTCTCCCATTTATTTATTTCATTTTCTTCTCTTATAGAGAAAATACTTTTCCTCTTCCATTAGACATCAAGATGAGGAGAAAAGGTATTTTGTGCATGGGCTGATGGTTTGTGCTGGCAATTCTGAAAGAAAAGAAATCAGTTTTCCAGAGAATTTTTTCACTTAGCATTTGGAAAGATTTAGAAGCAGAGTTGGATTACGTTTTCTGCAGGGGATCCATAGAGGTCCACATAAATGTTGGTTGGACATTAAAAGTGAAGTTTCAGTTGTCTCACATTGCTGGAATCGCCAAAACCTAATGTATAGCTAGATAGTTAGAAGAGGCCAAGCTCCAAGACCACCCAGTACCTATGTTATGCTATGTTTTCTTTTTTGTTTTGACTTTTTACCTTTTTGTGTTTTGAAACACAGCATATACAGTGAAAGTATCCATAATGTATATGTGTGCTGTGTAAATAATAGTAAAATGAATATATGTGTACAGATATTAAGAGAGACCTCTTACTTATATTAAGAGAGACCTGTTACTTTTTAATCAGACTGCATTAAAGGCATTATTAGATAATTCTTTTAGATTTTATTCCATCTACAGATCATGTTAAACTGTCAGTATCTGATCCTAGTTGCTTCCTAGTTTGACTATTTCTATATTGGTTGCAGATGTTTTAAGTAAAGTGATGTTAAGTG